>NC_088870.1:51945567-52245567 GCF_032884065.1 Artemia franciscana
TTAAAAGGATATCGTGTCTCAGAGCAATTATTTTAAATCCCGACCAGGTCCGGTGAAGGGGAAGTTGGGGGGGGGGGGGGAACCTAAAATCTTGGAAAACGCTTAGAGTGGAGGAATCGGGGTGAAACTTGGTGGTAAAATAAGCACAAGTACTAGATATGGAACTGACATAACGGGAAAGGATATGCTCTCTTTGGGTGAGCGGGGGGGGGAGGGTTAATTCTAAAAAATGAGGTATTTTTGACTTACGAAAGAGTGATCGTATCTTAATGACATTTCATATCTAAAAGGACCTCGAAACTCAGATCTCTTATTTTGAATCCCGTCCGGATCCAGTGTCATTAGGGGGGGGGGGGGGGGAATCTTGGAAAACGTTTAAATTGGAGAGATCAGGATGAAACTGAGTGGAAAGAATAAGCACAAGTCCAAGATAGATGACTGACATAACCGGACCGGATCCTCTCTCTTTGTTGGAGTTGGGGGGGGGATTAATTCGGAAAAATTAGAAAAAATGAGGTATTTGTGACTTACGAACGGGTGATCAGATCTTAATGAAATTCAATATCTAGAAGGATCTTGTGCATTAGAACTCTCATTTTAAATCTTGACCGGATCCAGTGACATTGAAGGAAGTTGGAGGGGGAAAACGTGAAAATCGAGGTATCTTACCAGTGGGTGATCGGATCTTAATGAAACTTGATATATAGAAGAATCTTATGTCTCAGATGCTCCATTTGCAATTCGAATTGGATAAGGGGACATAGAGGGTTGGAGGTGGGAAACAGAAATCTTGGAAACTGGAGGTCTTGGAAACCCCTTAGAGTGGAGAAATCGGGATGAAAATTGATGGGAAGAATAAGCACAAGTTATAGGTACGAGATTGACATAATTGGTACGGATCCGTTCTCTTTGAGGGAGCTGGGGGTTGTTAATTTTGGAAAAATCAGAAAAATTGAGGTATTTCTAGCTTAGAAAAATTAAGGTAATTTTAACTTAAGAACGGGTGACCGGATCTGAATGAAATTTGATATTTAGAAGGAACTCATGTCTCAGAGCTCTTATTTGAAATTCCAACCAGATCTTTTGACATTGGGAGGGGGAGTTGGAGGGGGAAACTGGAAATCTTAGAAAATGCTTGCAAATGTCGTAGATACGTGATTGCCGTAACCCGACTGGATCCACTCTATTTGGTGGAGTTAGGTGGTGGGGTTCAGTGCTTTGGCGAGTTTGGTGCTTCTGGACTTGCTAGGACGATGAAAATTGTTAGGCGTGTCAGGGAGCTGCACAAATTGACTTGATAAAGTTGTTTTCCCCGATTCGACCATCTAGGGGGCTGAAGGGAGAGGAAAAATTGAGGTATTTTTAATTTACGAGTGGGAGATCGGATCTTAATGAATTTTGATCTTTAGAAGGACCTAGTGACTCTGAGCTCTTATTTTAAATCCTGACCGGCATTAATCTCTGATTATTCTTTTAAAGCAATCTATTGATTCTTAGAATTTTGCTAGAGCTCATACCATATGAGCTCTTGGCTCTTCCGACCTCGTCACAAGTGCCATATGAGCTCATAGCTCTTGTTAAATTTAGCCAGATTAACTTCATTCATGTCACGCTGAAGAGTTTTATTTTTCTTTTAATTTTACAATAAAGTTAAAGTCACCCATGATTACCATTTTATCAAAATTCCTCTAGAAAAATTCAGGCTAGCACTAGGGGATCTATACACCAATGAAATAAGAAGTGGATCATTATTACCCGTCACTACTTCAATAGCAAAAGTTTTAATCTTACCATCAATCCGTAATGACAAATTCCCTAACTTTAAATTTTACATCATCCTTGATTATAAATGCTTAACCTCCCCTTTCCATCGCTGGCCGGTTCTTGGAAATAAGTGTGTAACCTGGAAAACTAAAGAGCGAAGCAGGACACGGTTCACTAATAAAATGATTCACAAGTACCTACCACTCGTACTTCACTCTCAAGTTTGTTAATTATATCAACTACATCTAAAACTACAGTATATCACTCATTAAGAAAAAAGTAGTCAGTCGGTTTTATAACAAGTATTTTTTGACTGATACAGTTCTAGGAGAAGGGACCCAAGGAATGGTTTTTGTTGCGAAAAGACGACATGACTATAAGAAAGTAGCTGCAAAATTTATCAAGGATAATTTTTAAATTTATCAAGGATAAATTCCCTTACCTCAGAAAGCTAAAAAGGGGTGAATTTGTGCCGGGCGAAGTTTACTTCTGGAAAACGTTGGAATTGCCTACAAAGATTTGAAGTGCGAAAATGTTCTCGTGGATGATCCATACACTGTTACCATAATTGAACTTGGTTCTGCTACGTCATTGGACCTTCTGAATTACTTCTATAGTGATGGATGTTCCTCCTGAGATAGAAGCAGATTAATTGAATCAACTGAATGATGCAGTCACATCTTGGTCTCTTGGAGTAATTTTGGGATCACTCCTGATTGGAACAGAACAATTTCAATTTGGTCTAGGTTCGTACAAAGTTAAGAAGATGATACTTAGAAAAATGAAAAAAATCAGATTTTCGAAATTGGGTTTGGGATTTAGTATCCAGTTGTTTGGAAGTGAAAACTGACAAGCGGCCAGAAATAAGATAAATCATCCATAGACATCCATGGTTCCATGACTACGTGACAAAACCAGAGTCTAATTTTCTAGAAGAATCAAGGACAAAGAATCCGAGTTGAAGCAGTTGGACCCAATAAATATCAAACAACGGAAAAGGACCCTGTACAGAAATTGCAATAGATTACCGGGTCAAGCTGAAAACAAGTAGAAATGAACATGAGTAGGGCTGACACTCCCCATACCTTCTCAAGTCCGGAACATAATTTGAACTTTGATGAAAAAATAGGAATGAATGTACATTGTCAGTTTAATATACATATGCTGATATTTATCCTCTTATTTCTTAACAATTTTTGATTTATTAAAGTTAAGAAGTTGAAAAATTTAAAATGTATTTTTTAGTAAAGTGTAAATTATTTTCCGGCCTTGAGAAAGTATGGGTGTTGGCAGCCCTCATCATGTTAATTTTTGATTTTTTTTTAGTTAGACTAGGTTATTTATTGTAATTTCTGTTCGTTTTAGATTTCATTCATTTATTGATTTTTGGTCGTTTTACGCTTGGTGAAAAATTTATTTCTGTTCATTTTTGGTTTAATATTCTTTCAATTTTTGGTTTTAATTCCATTTTTTGGTTTAATTTGTGTTAAGTTGCTCGTCAATCAAAGCTAAGCGGAACAAAACCGAAGATAATAATCAAGCCCAAGTTTAAGAAAAATGAAGCTTCAAAATAGTTTTATTTTTTTAAATATGGCAATTTTAGTGGAAAACTATTTCTGAACTGTACATTATAATTATAAAATACGTACTTTTGCACATAACATTTTTATACACTGAATTTTCTCAACTGTTTTCCGCAAAACTACATTCCACCTCCAACCCCCTAAATGTCTTGATATACCCCTAGGCCATATTTAAGAGTTGCTTCATAAATAAACAAAACGTTATGAAACCCTTGAACGTTGCCTAAGTGGGAGGGCAGTGGCGTCATTGTGGGGGAGAGGCTTTTGTCCCCTCCCCCAATAATTTGGAAGAAAAATTATTATATACCTACTGCCCCTTAGCTCTCCGGATAGAGGTCTCCTTCCCCAATAAAAATACTGGTGCTACGCCCCTGGGGGAGGGGTTTACTCCCTAACAGCTCTTCACTCTGAGGAATATACTTGGACTTGTAGTGCAGTGCAGGCACTCTGGAGGGACAGCTCTCATCTTACAGGGAAAATTAGTAGAATAATTGTATTAATTGCAAAATAATTATGCAAAGACGCTAAGCAGAGTATAAAGGGGCAAAAATTTCATGCAATTATTAATAACAATGAGCCTAGGGAAACAAACACACGCAAAAGAACTTGATGGTATTCCTAAACATTTAGAGAGACATTCAAAAAATACAGGGTAGTTTTGATAAGACCAAAATAGACCTTCAACGTCCCCAAAAGTTCTCAATTCTTATGTCAACAGCACAAAAATTTCAGAACATAACATTTCTTTTACTAACATACATGTTTTACATTCTCGTACGTAAACCAAGTAAGAACTTGCAAAAGCGGTAAAACTGTTTTTAGTAAAGTGCGAATGGCGTTCTTGTCTTTACAGGGCGTAAGGGGTGTTAACCTTGCTCTTGTTTGGGGTAATGTCTGTTGTTGTTTTTTGGTTTCAGTTACTTATTGGTAGTGATTAATGCTGTACGCTTGAATTTTCGTTTGACTTTATTTTTGATTGTCTTTGGTTTAACGTACCTCTTTAATTTTCTTTGAAAAACTACTTTTATGAAAAAGTTGTTCTTTTTAGTTTATTTTACAACTGTTTAAAACGAGCAGAATCAATTGTGAGTAAATAAATTAAGCCCAAAACGAACAGAAATTGAATTCATAATAAAGGGCATATCCAGGTTTTTTACGGATATTTTTTTTAACGCATCAAAAATTTTCTTATATGGTAATTGCTATATTTTACGAGTCGGTCAATTTTTTTTTTTTTTTGGGGGGGGGGGTCAAACCCTGAAACCCCTCTCATTTGGATACGATCTATAATCACATCAAAATTCATTGGTCCTCGTTTTGGCCATATTTTAGTCGAACTATTTTTTTCAAAGTTTGCATCCCCTTGGCCCAAAACTTTCGTTGTTAATTTCAAGGTAATCAAAAAAAAAGTTGCCATTCTCGAGTGTCATTATTTGGGGTACTGTTCTCCTGACCTATTCTTTCGGAATGAGCTCACGGGTGTAAATTTCAAGTTGTTTGGTTAAAATATTTTAGTCGTTTTTGGGGAGCTGATTTTGTTTGGTTTTTTAGCTCTTTTGGTCAAATTCTAAGGAACCCATGCCAGCGTACCATTTTCATTTTATATTAGCTTTTCGATTACCCATTGGACTTACTGTTGCACATTTCAAACCGATCGGGGACAACAATTTTTTGTCCATTTCACGGTGCCCTAGATCCCTCTCTCTCCCAAAAAAGTTCTTAGTCACCTTAGATCTTGTAATGATTATTAAAAGTTTTAAGGTAATTGAAAAAAATATTTTCGCACCCCATTTCGAGGCCCCATATTAGAAGGGTCTGTGGCCAACTAAAAGCAAACTTTGGTCTATTATCGCGGGAACCAGTTCCTATTTTTCAATTTTCCTTCTGCACCAGGTTCCAATAGCCCAAGGACTTCAAGATATAAGTTTCAAGCCCTTTATTTAAAAAATGCCCTTTTTGTGGCCCGTGTTCCCAAACTAAAATTGGTTTTCATTTGACCCCGGTACTTACGGCTGTAAGGTTCAAACTGATCAGGGACAACAAATTTTTTTACCCAATTCATATTCATCATTCACCCTACTCCATACAAGCCAAATTGTGTGGCCCTCTTTGTCCAGGCTGCGGCCCTTAAAAGTTTTAAGCCAATAATCAAAATGGCATTTTTTAGTCCGCAATTTTGAGGGGGCGTAAACCAAGTTTTTTCTTATAGGCTACATTAAGGTCTATGTGGTCCAAGAATTCATGGCCTTAAATCTCAAGCTATCCAGAAGAAAAAAAATGGCCTTTTTTTGCTCGTTTTTTGGGTCCTGTGCCCCGAATATAAAATTGGTTTGTATTGTAGGGTCCCCTTTGTTGAGGCACTAACGGTTTTAAGGTTCAAGTAACTCAGAAACAGAAGTTTTTAGTTTTTTTTCTATTTTTGTCACCTTGACCAAAGGCTTAAATATATAGGTTTTGAGTTTATTAAAAAATAGTTTATTGGACCTTTATCGACACAAATACGAAGGGGTTGTGCTTCCCCAGACATTTTTTTTAACATAGTTTTTTTGGGGGCCAGTGATTTATGGTTATATATATTTCAAACTAATCAGGTGACCAAGGACCAAGTTTCTCTTGGTCCAAGGAATAATTCAAAAAAATTTTGAGTCTGTTGGAAATTCAAAATCAAGTATAGTCCCTTTTTGATCCTACAACGTACCTGTAATCAATTGCCGATTTGCAAAATTTATAGCCTTGCCCTAGGAGCTGTGGTGACCTTGTTAGAGGCACACGGTGTTAGACCTTTCGTCGATTACGAGCAAAATGGCTTACTCACAGTTCATATCCGACAAGGGTGGGGATGGGGGGGGATAACAAAAAGGGAATGTGAGGGGGTGAATGCACACCAATTACGTTGACCCTTAAAAACGCACTGGAACTTTCAATTTTCGACGAATTAAGCTGTTCCAAGATTTCTTGACTACACTTTTGATATAAAGTGGCCGGGAAAAAAGGAATCCTACATTGAAGGCTCATAGCTCTCTACTAAAAGCAATGCTAGTAAGTTGCCTCTTTTTACGTAAAGGAATAACAATAGACCTGTCGAAACTACTATTAAATGCACTCAATAGCAATTGGTTGGGCTTCGGGTGACAGGGAAATAAAATCAAGTTCAAAAATTCTATCAGAATTAAGAATCAGATTACGTAAAAGGTAATAAGCGTGCTCTCTGCTACATCCCATTTTGAAACCAACTCGGATATCACTAAGAAAACAAAGGCACTGTAATTGATAGGTTCGATGACAAGCAATTCTAAAATCACAGGCAGTGCAATAGTGCTGCCAAAGTAAGAGCGATGTGGGCACAATGTATTATTTGCTTAAGCCAGGGGACTTCGTATCAAAGGAGTTGTCGTAGAAACTTCGAAAAGGGCTAATTCGATTGGAAATTGAAAGGAAATTAATTCGATTGCCCTTTTTATCAGTCGAAAGGGATTGGAGGGCGATTAACCCCTCCCACGTCCACAATTTCCACAAGCACATTCAATCAAAATTTTGAGATAGTCGTTTTGTTCAACGTAACTGAAAGGACCAGAAATAATGTCATTGAGGATGACAACCCCCCCCCCCCTCAGCCCTCAGGACAAGTCTTGGGGCGTATATATAGAAATGGTGATCGTATAAACTTCGGAGGGAGGGTCTTTGGACTGGTAATCAGAATTTCCATTGCCCTTTTTAAAATTCAGAGTGATTGGAGGGCTGATACACCCCAAACCTCGAACTTTACCGTAATGCATCTGATAGAAATCTCGAGATGGCCATTTGTTGTCGCAGAAACTTCGAAAAGGGCTCATTCAATTGGTAATTAGAAGGGCTTGTACCCATTTATTAGTAAAAATAATTGGAAGGCAACAAGCCCCCCCCCAACAGGCCCATCATTACCAAAACACATCTAATCAAAATTTTAAGACTAAAACACAATTTGCGCTTTGCTGAAAACTAGATACTTTTGAATTGTTTTCACCTTTTTACTTTCATAAATGGAAAATTATCAAAATCTTAACACAAAATTATCAGTATATGTCAATTTTAACTGAAAATCGACGGTCATTTGTCTGTTGTTGTTTTTTTCTCAGTAAAGCCCAAATTGTGTTCTGGTCTCGAGAATGCATGAGGGTTATCAGCCCCACTATTATTAATTTTTGCTGGTCTTGAATTTGACTCGGCTATTTATTGTAATTTCTGTTCGGTTTAAGTTTCATTTATTTATTGATAGTGATTTATGGTAGTTTTACGCTTGGAAGATTATTTGACTTTATTTTTGCTAATTCTAGCGTTAATAGAGTTCTTTACTTTTCTTGTGGAAAAAGTTTTTTATATTAATCTTACAGAGAACAGGTATTCATGGTATGAGATACACTCTAAGGGAGCTTTGGTTTTGTATCCTTTTTTTAGTACAAGAGTAATGATGCCTACACAAAGCGTATCAGGCTCTAATTTACTCAGAAATATTATTTTTTGAGAAATAAAAGCAATAAATAAAAGTAAAATACAATATTAAACAAAATACAATACCTATTCTTTTTATAGCGAGAGCAGTACTAACTATAAATTCTTAAAATGATCCTACCTGTATAGAAATATTTTAATTATCAAAATCTGTAGGGAAATAAACCAAAAAATCTGGAATTAGGTAATTCTCTGAATAAACTTTTTGACAGCAATGAAAGTGAATTCATTGCACAAAAATTTATTTTTCAAATTTTGAAAAAATCTTAACCAATATAAAAAGAGAATTGGGATGAAGTTTAATTAAATAATCTGATATAGTAATTTTCTAAATAGGCTAGGCTAATGGGTGGATGTATACATATTTAAATAATTTAACTAGGAAGAAAGTGAACAGATTGAGGGCTAATACTTTCCCAGAATTATTCCCTACTGTTGGTGGCAACTCAAGAACTAGAGGTCATCAGCTGAAACTTGTCAAGCAGTCTACAATATCTAGAGTCTGCACTCAAAGCTTTTCATTATGTAATAACAAAAGTTGGAACAAACTATCTAATGAAATGGTGGTAAAATTTTTGTTGAGTGACTTCTTGCCATCTCAGAGAGGGGTTAGGTTAGGGAAATGAAGCTTTCAGGGATGGGTCTACAAGCTAAAGTATATCCTGGGAAGGTATTTTCAAGTACCCACTTCTACTCCTTCTCCTTCTAGAGGGCCCTGACCTCTGGTGACATCTAAAAATATTTGTGTTATAAAAGTGAAACCTTGCTAAATAGATCTTCTGCTTAATTGAAGTACAACAAAATTGTTTTCAGCTTCATAACTTTGCTCAATTCCATTTTATAAGGTTTTAAAGATATACAAATACATTTCCTAAATTTTGAAAAAAAACATTGATATGACTTAAAATTATACTCAAATAACAGGAATTGCATTTTCAGAACTAAAGGCAGAGAAAACACAGCTAGTAACTAAAAATTAAAGTAAAATGTTGTTTTGTCAAAATTTTAATAGGTATAGACCTATCATGTAGGCAAATTTTAGAGTCCTCTAGAGGGAGAAGGAGTGGAGGTGGGTACTTTAAAATACCTTCCCAGTACATACTTTAGCCTGTAGACCCATCTCTGAAAGTTTCATTTTCCTAACCTAAACCCTTTCCAAGATAGCAAGAAGTAAATTAACTAGAATTTTACCAATTTCACTTTTATAACAGACATATTTTTGAAGGTCATCAAAGGTCAAGGCCTCCTAGAGGAAGAAGGAGTAGAAGTGGGTACTTCAAAATACCTTCCCCAGGACATACTTCAGCCTGTAGACCCATCCCTGGAAGTTCCATTTTCCTAACCTAAACCCTTTCTGAGATAGCAAGAAGTCAATCAACTAGAATTTTACCAAAATAGCTACTGCTGAATCTGTTGATGTTTTCAAGCAAAGGCTAGATGTTTGTTGGTCCTCCAGAGAGTGTAAACTCAGTTACAATGCTACAGAACATGGTCACTAATGAACTTTATAACTCAAGTCTCCATTCTGGAGCTTGACAAAAAATAATTAGATTGCTTATAGCTGCACTTTAAGATAGCCTAATAACTTGAGGTGCTGTATGTTGTAACTTGAGTAACTTGCTGTACCTTGAGGTGCTGAGGTTTCATGTTGGCTTCTTACCAAATTCAGTAGTTGCTTCTTAGAGAAAATATATTCTGAGCTGTCAAAGGGCTTGAAACAGCCCTCAGTAGCCTAACCAGAAGTCAAAGAATGTGTTTTCAAAGAAAATATTTTCCAAATAAACTGTCTAATGATAAAAATATTGGTAAATTTTCAGTTTTCAACATAATTTGGCTAGGATTTAAGTGGGCACATCACTTGATGCCTTTTATTTATGCTCTTGCATGATTTAATGACTGCTTCTAGGGTTAAATTACATTTTGAGCCCATAATAAGGCCCTAAAAGTTAAAACTTTTCATTGTAACCAAGGGTTTAAGACATTTTTTTTAATGTCTAGTGAGAAAAATTGCCATTTGTAGATGATTCAGGAATGGTAAATATCATTTTTCTTAGTCTTAATAGTCACAAGTTATTCTGAAATCAAACTTGCTGGAGTTTTTAAAATAGCCCAAAACTCCTCAAAGATTAAATCACATCAAAAGTCATGTATTTTTGAAAATTTCTGCAAATTTGTTTTTATAATAATATTTTACTATTAAGACTAATGGAAATGAAGATTACCATACTGGATCAGCTACAAATAAAAAATTTTTCTCACTAGCCAGTTTTTTTATTTGAATTTTGTTTCTAAACTTTTGGCTATTATAGGCTGTAATGAGTCATTTTATTGCTTTATGGGTTTGAAATGTAATTTCCACCATAAGAAATTAATAAAATATAGAAGGATATAAAAAAGCATCTAGTGGTGCATTCACTTTCATTTTAGCTAAATTGTGTTGAAAACTATGTATTTTCAAGATTGTAATGGTAAAAGCCCTTTTCACCATTGTTAACTACAATTTTTCTGTATATTATGAAGTAAGAATTACAAAGTAAGGAATTGTCTCCTGTATAAAGCCCTTTCAATTTGATTAATTCTCCAAGACAGTAAGGCATAGTAAGAAGTTGTCTTAGAAGAGGGCTGATACCAGAGCCTGCAACCACTTCCTCTCCAAGAGAGCTATTTCCTATTGGAACAATCTTCTTGATACTGCTGTCATTCCTCCCTCTACTTATGTCTTTAAGATTGTTATTGACAACATTGGTCCATTAAACCATGGAAGACAGAATGGGATGCAATTGAGTCATTGGCTCCCCATCAACTCTACAAGATTTTTTCTTATTTTTCTAAGGTTAATTCTAGGCTAAGCCTAGAATTGAGGCTGTTGAGAAGGAAACATGTTAAGAAAATAATTTCTACTTTGTAATATACAGAAAAATTGTGTTTACAAATTTTGAAAGTAAGGTGAAAGCCAGTCATGATTGAGCCAAGGTGTGAGGCATAATACACATTCTTCATACCTCGTTTGTGTACAAGATCTATTTCTTAAGGTTACATGCCATTAGATCTATTTCTTGAGGTTACACTCTTGTAACATAAAGATTGCCAAAGGTGATTGCCCTTTTGAGAGGGAAAGGGAGGAGATATATACTCAAGAATGTCTTCTTAGGACATCATTGAGGCTCTGGATATGAACATGAAAGTTTCTTTGAGCTAACTCAACTAATTTCCAAGATAGACAAAAGCCCCTCATCGAGAATTTTACACTTCAGCCCCTCTAATAGGGCTGGACATAGTCTTAGGCTATATTGAAGTTATTTTTTGATTTTATGGGTTTGCATTACCTTTTATGCTTATCTCTGAACAATAATTGGTTTACAATGCTGAATTAAGTCAACTAAAAAAGTCATAAATTCAGCTAACTTTGTTCAAAGTTGTTTTTTTTTACTCCTGTTAGGGGCCTAGGAGGCCTTGCTCATTATAGAAATGGTACATCAAGTGATTAGACTCATAATATAGCTAGGAAATTAATTTAAACGTGGATAAATTTACTAAATAAACAAGCCTCTTGCCTAAATCTGTGTCTGATTCATTAGTTTTTTTTTATGGTAACACTCTTGTGCATGACATATTCTTAACTAAACATGATCAAACAGTTTGTGGTAACAATCTGTAAGCAAGGAGCAGCCTGGCTCAATAGCAGCCAAAACTCTAAAAAACGGTGTTTTGATACCAGTAGATATATCAAAGAATTGGCTTATTATACTGATTTAAAATATATAAGTTTCATTAAGTTTAGTTCTACCAATTAAGGGCTACTTGCCAGTTTTTTTTAGAAAAAGGGGAAACACTCCCTAAAAGTATCAGAACCTTGGCAAAAATTACACCATCAGATTCAGTATATCAGAATACCCTACTGTAGTAGTTTCAAGCTCCTATCTGCAAAAATATGGAATTTTTTATTTTTTTTGCCAGAAGAAAGATCACAAATGTGTGTTTATTTGTTTGTTGTTTTTTTTTCCTCAGAAGCGATTGTATCAACCCAGTGGTCCTAGAATATTGTGAAGGACTCATTCAAATAGAAATTAAAAGTTCTAGTACCCTTTCCGTTTTTTTTAGAGCTTTTTAGACATCAATTTACCAAATTCTTGGGGGAGGGGGATTTTTTTTTAATGAAGGTCCACAAAATTGTACTTTCAGTGAAAATACCTAAATTATATTTTACCAAATGGACTTTCTTGATTCTAAGAAATTAAGTGACATATTTGTTGCTCACTAATCTTTTTGTAGCCTATATTTGAAATACTCTAGGTAAAAAAGACTAAAATATGCAAGTAAAAATCCTTTTATTTTTTTTAGAAATTTCATTAATATTGCTAAACAATTTTCATGATTAGCAGGAAGCTGATAATTTGCATTCTTGTGTCTCCTCCTTTTTTTGGAGCCAATTTAATCAACTTGAATGTTGTTCCATGTATAAATACTCTATGATTTTTTTGTCCACGTTTTTGTAGGACCTAGTATTGGGTCCAATCCCTATTAGACACTATTTAGCTAAACCGTTATTTTTGTTTTCAGGAAAATAATAATTCAGATTGCTCAATTTAAGTAATTTCTCAAGAAAGGAGTCTCTGCAGATATGCAACTGCAGGTAGCATTTTGCTGCCTGTTAGCCATAGTTGGTATTCTTCTGGCCAGAATTATAGCTGCTTTGAAGGTTCACACTAATCCAATCCATGATAGAGAAGTCAAAGATGGTGAAATTCTGGGAAATAGAAAAGGGTCACTCTTTTACTTTGTTCAGGTAAACTTATCTGGAATTGGTATGTAACACTCTAGGTACACCCAGAAATCCACTTTAAGTATAGGCCAATGTCCGAAATACTTTCAATGTTACATTTTGCTGGCTCACGGATTATTCTAATGATAAAACTAATGTGTTTTTAGACCTCTTCCCCTAAGGCCAATATTTTGGGTATCGTTCTCTACAAATTGGATTTTCAAGGGCATTCATAGTGCTGTTAGTTAATATGGGTAATTTAATATGGTATTTTGCTGGCTTATGGATTTTTTCAAGTGCATTCATAGTGCTGTTAGTTAATATGGGTAATGGGTAATTTAATATGGTATTTTGCTGGCTTATGGATTTTTTCAAGTGCATTCATAGTGCTGTTAGTTAATATGGGTAATGGGTAATTTAATATGGTATTTTGCTGGCTTATGGATTTTTTCAAGTGCATTCATAGTGCTGTTAGTTAATATGGGTAATGGGTAATTTAATATGGTATTTTGCTGGCTTATGGATTTTTTCAAGTGCATTCATAGTGCTGTTAGTTAATATGGGTAATGGGTAATTTAATATGGTATTTTGCTGGCTTATGGATTTTTTCAAGTGCATTCATAGTGCTGTTAGTTAATATGGGTAATGGGTAATTTAATATGGTATTTTGCTGGCTTATGGATTTTTTCAAGTGCATTCATAGTGCTGTTAGTTAATATGGGTAATGGGTAATTTAATATGGTATTTTGCTGGCTTATGGATTTTTTCAAGTGCATTCATAGTGCTGTTAGTTAATATGGGTAATGGGTAATTTAATATGGTATTTTGCTGGCTTATGGATTTTTTCAAGTGCATTCATAGTGCTGTTAGTTAATATGGGTAATGGGTAATTTAATATGGTATTTTGCTGGCTTATGGATTTTTTCAAGTGCATTTTGCTGGCTTATGGATTTTTTCAAGTGCATTCATAGTGCTGTTAGTTAATATGGGTAATGGGTAATTTAATATGGTATTTTGCTGGCTTATGGATTTTTTCAAGTGCATTCATAGTGCTGTTAGTTAATATGGGTAATGGGTAATTTAATATGGTATTTTGCTGGCTTATGGATTTTTTCAAGTGCATTCATAGTGCTGTTAGTTAATATGGGTAATGGGTAATTTAATATGGTATTTTGCTGGCTTATGGATTTTTTCAAGTGTATTCATAGTGCTGTTAGTTAATATGGGTAATGGGTAATTTAATATGGTATTTTGCTGGCTTATGGATTTTTTCAAGTGCATTCATAGTGCTGTTAGTTAATATGGGTAATGGGTAATTTAATATGGTATTTTGCTGGCTTATGGATTTTTTCAAGTGCATTCATAGTGCTGTTAGTTAATATGGGTAATGGGTAATTTAATATGGTATTTTGCTGGCTTATGGATTTTTTCAAGTGCATTCATAGTGCTGTTAGTTAATATGGGTAATGGGTAATTTAATATGGTATTTTGCTGGCTTATGGATTTTTTCAAGTGCATTCATAGTGCTGTTAGTTAATATGGGTAATGGGTAATTTAATATGGTATTTTGCTGGCTTATGGATTTTTTCAAGTGCATTCATAGTGCTGTTAGTTAATATGGGTAATGGGTAATTTAATATGGTATTTTGCTGGCTTATGGATTTTTTCAAGTGCATTCATAGTGCTGTTAGTTAATATGGGTAATGGGTAATTTAATATGGTATTTTGCTGGCTTATGGATTTTTTCAAGTGCATTCATAGTGCTGTTAGTTAATATGGGTAATGGGTAATTTAATATGGTATTTTGCTGGCTTATGGATTTTTTCAAGTGCATTTTGCTGGCTTATGGATTTTTTCAAGTGCATTCATAGTGCTGTTAGTTAATATGGGTAATGGGTAATTTAATATGGTATTTTGCTGGCTTATGGATTTTTTCAAGTGCATTCATAGTGCTGTTAGTTAATATGGGTAATGGGTAATTTAATATGGTATTTTGCTGGCTTATGGATTTTTTCAAGTGCATTCATAGTGCTGTTAGTTAATATGGGTAATGGGTAATTTAATATGGTATTTTGCTGGCTTATGGATTTTTTCAAGTGTATTCATAGTGCTGTTAGTTAATATGGGTAATGGGTAATTTAATATGGTATTTTGCTGGCTTATGGATTTTTTCAAGTGCATTCATAGTGCTGTTAGTTAATATGGGTAATGGGTAATTTAATATGGTATTTTGCTGGCTTATGGATTTTTTCAAGGGTGAAAGTTATGTGCTCCTTGACCCCTTCCCCAAAGCTGAGATTTCTGGTACTATTCTCTCCCTAACTAGGTTTTCAAGTGCACCCATGATGCTGTGAGCTGATTTCAAAGCAATTGTAAAATCTTTCATATTGCCTAGGTGGCTTTTTTTTGTGTAAACTAGTCTTTAAAAGTCTCCAAATATTAACTAAAACCTATCTTGGTGTCAGTTTATCATCTTCTGAGCGGTGATCCTTACGTATGGTGTGATCAATTTAAAAAAAAATGGAAGGAGGAGGGTCAGCATGAGGTTTTGCAGGGCTGGGAATTAGGACGGGAGTAACAAGGAGTATTAGGGTTTTAAATGAAGGCAAACGGATATATAATCAGATGACTTGTAAATCGTCTGGCATTATGTCATTCGTATTTGACAATATTCCAGTAATTTTAAGATTGAATTTGTGTCTTTTAATTCAAATTTTTTGACTAACGGTTTAGGTGTTTAGCTTTTTGTTCACAAATCTTCTAGCCTATTTTATGAAGTCTATATGGATGTCATATTACAACCCATCAAATTGCACGATTTGTAGTGGACCATTCATTGTTGTTGTTGTCGTTTGAGGTTTGACGCGTTGGACCAGAGGATCACATGCGTTTGTATCACTGTATCTATAAGAGCTTTATATAAGTATCTATCTGAGCTTATATAAGTATAGATAAAAGTGTAAGTCGTGTGATCTATTAGTGCGAAGAGTTGAATGAATTGCGAAATAAAATGTATGGAGAGTGTAGATTCGGTAACAGATGCCCAATGAATATAATGAGTAATGGGTTTTTTGCCAACTTGGGACAATTTTTCAGACTGACAATGGAACCCAAAAGTAGGTTTTTGTGCTTTGCGTTTTTCTTTGCTTATGTAATATCAATTATTTAGAAGTGAATTTTATTTTTGTTTTTTATTGTCATAGCTCTTGGGCTCTCTCTGCAAGAAAACTTATTATCATTATAATCACTTGAGGACCGTTTAATTCTGAACTATGTCAGTATTCAACGTTACCACAACGTCTGAAAAGCATTATAAGGTTAAAGTCCACTGAATAAAAATAAAATTGTTTCGGTTTTGTGTTTTGCCTACAAAACCAGCAGAAAACAGCTAAGACAGGTAGCATTTTTATTTAGGATATTTTTATTTCTCTATTTGGCTTTTAGAAACAGAAAAGCAGAAAATAGCAAAGACACAAACAGATAACCTTTTTTTCATTTTTTTTGTGTTTGGTTTTTGAAAAACAGGAGCTTGAGAAAATAGCTCAGACACAAACAGATAACCTTTTTTTATTTATGCTTTTATGACACTTGGTAGGGTTGAATCGGAAAATTAGAAAAAAGGAGGTATTTTTAACTTACGAACAGGTGATCGGATCTTAATGAATTTGATGTTTGGAAGGACATCGTGTCTCAGAGCTCTTATTTTAAATCCCGACCGGATCAGGTGACATTAAGGGAAGTATGTTATGCTGTAGTCCAAAGCGCTAGTAACTTTCGTTCCTCACTAGAAACGTAAAAATATTGCACTATGGGTTACAAAGAAAAATAAACAACAAAAATAGCCTGTATATACACAACGACCCACAAAATTGTATTTAATACACGGTGATTCGGATCCAGAAACTCACGAAAAGGTATCAACCGTACGAATGTACGGAGACTGTTCAGGTAGTTCGATTACGGTATTCGTATTACGGTATTCGATTACGGTATTCGTAATCTATAAGTTCGCTTACGACTCCAAATTTGAATTCCTTGCAAAAACTTCTAGTACGTGTAAAAAAAACTACGAGTAATTTTATCTTTCTCTATAAACAGCCTCCAAAAAGGCAATGTGTGAAACCAAAAGCGTTATAAAGGCGACACGGCTATAGATGTTCCATACGGGCTTCTAATCGTGGAAATAAAAGATTTAAGAAGCGCTGCGTGAGCACTTTTTAATTCTGAGGATATCTGAGTACCTAAAAAACGATTAATAGGTACAGAATGATTAAATTATCACGTAGCACTAGACTTAGTGACCGATGATCAAATATTGCTGTAAAACTTTACCACTTCTTATGACTTCAGGCCTATACAGGCACATTTTTAACTCAAAAGTTTATAATTCTCTTCAATTTGAGGTAGCGACCTACTGAAATTTAGATCTTCCGCATAATTGAATAACGTGTGTCCTATATTTAATTAAATATAAAAAAATAAGTTTTTTTAACGGAAAGTAAGGAGCGACATTAAACCTTAAAACGAACAGAAATTACTTCGTATATGAAAGGGGCTGCTTCCTCATCAACGCCCCGGTCTTTACGCTAAAGTTTGACTCTTTCTCTTAACTCTACTTTTTAAAACAGTAAAAAACCTTAAAAGAGTACAAAACAGAAAAAAAGGAGCGGGGGAGGAGGCATAGTTGCCCTTCGATTTTTTGGTTACTTAAAAAGGCAATTATAACTTTTAATTTTTTACGAATGTTTTTTATTAGTAAAAGATATACGTAACTTACAAATTAGCTTACGTAACGAACTTCTGTATTCTCATGTTTTTATTACGTATATGAAGGGGTTTACCCCTATGCTCTTTACACTAAAGCGTAAATTTTGTCCCAATTTCTTAAGAATGACCCCTGAATCACAAAAACCGTAGAATAAATAGTTTAAATTACTAAGAATACTTTAGCGTAAAGAGCGAGGTATTAGGAGGAGGTGAGCCCATCATATGCGTAATAATTTCTGTTCTTTTTAAGTTTTAATGCTTCTCTTCACTTTGAGTTGAAAAAATCTTTTTCATATTTATTTTTTCATTTTTTTTTTTTTTAATAGTGCTAGAAGATCCTCCGCTCCCTTCATGAAAATTTTCTTCCCCTATGATAAATTCTTCCAAGGAAAGTTCCCCTAACATATCCCCCTCTTATCACCCCCCCACAACCTAAAAATCCCCCTGAAAACGTCTGTACACTTCCAAATAACCATCACTATATGTAAGCACTGGTCAAAGTTTGTAACTTGTGGCCCCTCGGGCTGTGAGGGAGTAAGTCGTCCCCAAAGACATAGTTATAAGGTTTTTTGACTACGCTGAATAAAATGGCTATCTCAGAATTTTGATTTGGTAACTTTGGGAAAATAATTAGCGTGGGAGGGGGCCTAGGTGCCCTCCAATTTTTTTGGTCACTTAAAAAGGGCACTAGAACTTTTCATTTCCGTTAGAATGAGCCCTCTTGCAAGATTCTAGGACCACTGGCTCGATACGATCACCCCTGGGAAAAAAAAAACAAAAAAAACAAACAAATAAACACGCATCCGTGATCTGCCTTCTGACAAAAAATACAAAATTCCTCATTTTTGTAGATAGGAGCTTGAAACTTCTTCAATTAGGTTCTCTGATACGTTGAATCTCATGGTGTGATTTTCGTCAAGATTCTGTGACTTTTAGGGGTTGTTTTCCCCTATTTTCTAAAATAAGGCAAATTTTTTCAGGCTCGTAACTTTTGATGGGTAAGACTAAACTTGATGAAACTTATATATTTGAAATCAGCATTAAAATGCGATTCTTTTGAGCCGGGTCGCTCCTTACTACAGTTCGTTACCACGAACTGTTTGATAACAATAACGATAATGTGTAACAGTATTATTTTAACAGTTGAATCCTATTTCTATTTCTTGTATAATACATACGAATTGGGTTTCTTTCCATTGTCACCTACGATTTCTGTTGATGGCTTTCCATTAATAGGTACTTAAAGAGTCTAAGTTCAATCTAATCCCGAATTTTCTAGTTTTGAGCTGGTTTTAGTTCAGAGATGAAGAAAGCTTTAGTTTTTGTTTAGTTGTATCAAATTATAATTTAGTACGATGTAGTAGCAAGGAGGATTACAAGACCACTTGTAAACTTACAATTACAGGATAACCATTATTCAGGATAATACCTTCGCACAAAAAATTCAAAATTGTTATATTCCCCAGCTCAACTTATTAAAAGTTACAAATTTAGAGGATAGTTTTTTCAGTTAAAAAAGCATTTTTCGAAGGCAGAAAAAATGGTGAAGATGGACAACGATAAGGAAGATCCTCAAATTCGAAAACCGGCGAAAACATCGAGCGGGTCAAAACCCTTGTGACATCAGACCGTCGTTTAACATTAAGAATGTTGAGTGAACAATTAAATTTGATTATAATCACAGTTCATCAAATTTCACCAATTCACCAACATAAAAATCTGTTGGAAAATGTTGACTGTTGAAAAAAATCATTTCATAAAAATGAATTGACATTTATTGCGGATAGATGATGTAATGTGCTAGTTTTTCAACCATTTGACAGCAAAATTAGACCTTGTTGCTATACTTCCTTTTTTGGTAGCTTGTCTTCGTTGGAAACAAAACTATATTGATATATATACAAATAAATTATCCCTGTATACAAGGTAAAACATAACATCACAAAAAAGCTGAGAGTAAACAAAAAAATTCTTAAACGCCATATAGATCACATATTTTTTTTTTATCCGTGCCTTTGAAATTAAACCAACGTGCATAGAATTATTTTAGCTCAAATGTTGAAGGGAGAACAGTTAAAACGAAAAAATAGTGCTAAAATTCAATACAGGCTAATGAGGGAGAAAAACCTAAAACCTAACCACTTTGGATTTACTTTAAAACAACAAATAGTTATATAAAGAATAACGAAAATCAGGAGGAAAGTAATAGATCATTTAATATCGGGGAGGGGGGGATTGATTTGATATTCGATTTGATCATTCGTGCTTTCTTTGGTCGAGGGGAGTTTGGAGTGTGCCACACCTTACTTTGTGTCATGGTCTCAGGGATGTATTCCAAAATCCATGTTACATCACCTGTGATCACACGATTAAAAAAAATCTTGCTCATTAGTTATTTTGTCCATAAGATCAAGACACATGCTTTTCACATGTCCTTCTGCCCAATTGAGAGGTTTTTTCGCAACATGTTGGCACATTATTTTTGCATATGCAAACGTTCACTCAAAATTTGATGAACTGTGAATATGTTCCAATTTAATTGTTTACTCAATACTCTTAATGTTAAACGACGGTCTGATGTCACAAGGGTTTTGACCCGTTCGATGTTTTCGCCGGTTATCGAATTTGAGGACCTTCCTTATCGTTGTTCATCTTCACAATTTATTCTACATTCGAAAAATGCTTTGTGTCAGTGAAAACTTGAGCTCGGGATAAAGGATTTTCCTCACAGTCCTGTTTTAACTTCTCAAACGTCACATTTACCGATTCTGCAAGCTTAATACAAACTTCTTTGGTACAAAATTACTCCAGTGTTAGATCTTGTGTGATGCATATCAGAAGTACAACTTCACTAACCATAGTCTCAATAATCATGTAGCTAACGGACGGAGTAGAAAATCGAACTGATTGGGTTCTGATACTCGTGTTCTCTCAAGGATAATATCACAGGGTTTTCAGTATATATATATATATATATATATATATATATATATATATATATATATATATATATATATATATATATATATATATATATATATGTGTGTATATACATTTATTATAACTCTACATTTTTTCTAGATAACTGACATTCACATTAGTATCTTCAGAGACCCAAATCGGATACCAGACCTGTGGACATTTTGCGATGAAAATTTGAAAGTTATTAAACCCCCTGTTGTTATAGCGTCTGGTAAGTTTAACTGCTTTTGGTAGTTTTTTTTTTTTTATTATTAAATCCAGAGTGGTTAGGCTGTAGGTTTTTCTCCCTCATTAACATATATTAAATTTTAGCCTATGTTTAAGAATTAGTAGAATGTTTTAGCTACTGTTTTTCTTTTTCTCCATCAAAGAAAATTTTACCACTTAGAATCCTCTTGGGTATCCACTTTTGAAAACGATAAGGGTATTGAAATTTGGCCGAAATATGTAAATAATTACCTTTTTGGAGCATTTTCAGTTGATTTTAAGCTTCTTTTTTCATTTGGAGTTAAATGTTTGAAGTGATAGGCAAATCAACCTATAGAAGCTCAAGAAAAATGTTTTTTCAATCAAAATCATTTTGCTAGCACTCTCATTGGCTAATTTGCTTCCTGCCTTGTTTGTAAAAGGTCAAGTGAAAACAAGGCTTTCTATGTAATCATTTCGTCTTAAAGTACCAAGAAAATCAAAACAAAATATTTTTTCTTCTTGAAGGGGCTTGAATTAGCGGGACGGGGGGCATTTTACCCTTCGATTCTGGCATATACATTTTTTTCTGTATTCTTTTTTAGAAATGCCCTTTTTGATGTTTTATTGAAGAAATTGAAATAAAAAAAAGAAGTAAGAAAATCACCCATCCTCGTAGATTCCGAAAAATACGTCTTGTTGTTCGTTGTCATGTTGTCATATATGTTTAGTTTGTTTTTGATGTTTTTTCATCCATATTTTTTTTCAATCCAGTGCCCGCCACTATTAGGAACTGCATATGGAGGTCTTTTTCATTAAAAATTGTATCCTTGTTTTTCCAAGTTTTTATTTTTAATACATATGAGCAATTCAGATAATCAGATTTCATTCTCTTTGTCCTTGGTGGTTTAAGATTCCACTAAACCCAGAAATACTGGCACTCAAGCCCCATCTGATGTCTTAGAAATCCCCGAAATTGTTTCAAACCAGTGAAGACAGGTATTATTACGCTAAAAAAAAAAAAAATCAGCAGCAGAGTGGAATGTTTAATCTATCAGAAATTCTGTCTAAATACTTGAAGAGGGTTTCCCGTTACAGTGAGTCATTAATTAAGTATAGATTAAGCATTGATAGATGATTTACTATTTAAGTCTAAAATTGATGATCAATTTCTGTGAGAATGTTTGCTGTTAGAAGCATTAAGGGATAGTTGATAATCAAAACTACCAAGACGCAATCTTTTTAATGTGTGATAGATGTATTAGTTCATCCAGTATACATACAGCTCTATTGCCCAATCTAGTGCTGCCAGTTCTACAAATTTAGGGGGAAGGGGCTAAAATGTATCAATTTTGTTGTTTTTTCATTCTATTTTCAATTAAAACACAAAGAGACATTTTCACATGTAAATACCAAAAACATATTTTTCAAAATCTAGGGGAAGGGGATAACCCCCCATCGAATTGACGTCAATGATGCAATCTTTAAATATATGAAAGGAAAAAACGTTTCTTGAAAAAAAAAAGATATATTGTCAAATATATTGAATCGTTCAATAAATCTTGGTGAAATATTTAAATTGAATTGGATTTCTCTTGGTTGACCCAATATGTTAAGAACTGCAATGGCTGGCTTTGACCTGATTTGACCTTACTTTGACCTGATTTTTACTATCTCCGTTGTTATCATTTAAATAAAGACTAGCACTGTCAGGTGTGTGTCAGGTATAATGTTGGGAGAGGGGACGGACAAAAATGTATTTTTTAAAATTTATGGGATAATTTCGGTGTTTTTTCAATTTTTTTTTGAAAATACAAAAAAAAACGTTTTCAATGAAAATACTAAATTTGTAAAAAATCTGTGGGAAAGGAAATAGTAATAAAATCTGATTATTTCAGATTCTCAACTGGCATATACGTTTCGTCGACGAAAGAGAATCGAAACTTTATTACACTAATGTTTTTCCCTATATTTTCATCATTGTTAAAGGTTTTCTTGACGTGAGGCCGAATTATTCGGATTTTTGTTATTAATTGTACAAAAAAGTACAAGAACTATTTTTCAAAGTTCAATAGCAAAAAAAAAAAACTGTGACCATCAATTTTTTTTTCAAATTGATAAAGGTCTCCTGATATGAGACCAAATTATTTGGGTTTTTATTATTATTTGCACAAGAAAGATTTTTTTGTTCAAAGTTCACTGTCTTTTTAAAGGTTTCGTCCGTTTTTCAATATTTTCATTTTATTTCGATTATGAAAACGTAAGAAACCCTGATCCTATATTATAGGCTATCAATAACAAAAACATCTGTAACCATCACTTTTTTTTCTTATTTTTTCTTCATTGTTAAAGTTTTTTTGATGTGACACCGATTTATTCGGGTTTTTATTATTATCTTTACCAGAAAGTTTTTTTTTGGTTCTAAGTTCACTGTCTTATTAAAAATTTCGTTGTTTGTAATATTTTCTTTTTATTTCGATTATGAAAACGTAAGAAACCCTCATTACAGGCTGTTTATAATAAAAAAAGCTATGACCATCATTCTTAGCATCCAAAGCTAGTTGAAAAGACCACATACTTTATTTCCTAATTATCATTGGAATTAAATTATAGTAATAATTGATTTAGTGAAATTTATTTTTTGTTCATTCCTACTTTCAACTTCAGGGTAATAAGGCATGCATCAAATATAAGTCAGGAACCCAAACATGATTGTCTCTTTCGGTGATTAATTATTGTATTATGTGGCACACAACAAGCCAAACTTCTCGGGTCTGTTAACTTTTCAGATTTCCTTTAGTGTTTTAGCATGAACAAAGTGATTGATTGGTTGGCTTAGTATTATTTTAGGAGTAGAAACATTAATTAGAAATATTTTAGAATTAAATTAATAGCTGCAAAACTAATTTCGGAACGGAATTGTTGTAATTCGTTTGATGATTTGATTTCCAAAGTATGTGATGTGTAAAAAAAATAAAGGCTGTTCAATGTTCTTAGATGTTAATGAGTTTCCTAATTCAGTGTCAAAGAATATTTCTTCGGAAATTATTCTCCATATTGATCTGAAGAACCTCCGCTTTAGATGAGGTTTCCGCATTGGAAACCTCCGCTTTAGAGTTCTCAGACTGGTTGATTTTGATTGAGGTATTTTTTTCAAAATCGTCCTTTTCGGTATTGTTTCCGCTCTTTTTTCTTACTGCGCAAAAATAGTAATCTTAATGAATTTCGCATGTTTGAAATTCATTTCTTTTTTTTATCCAGAATACTATTTTTAAAGTTGATTTAATTTAGTATGTAATGTGTACAAAAAAACTAAGCCTTTTCAATATCCTTAGATATAGATGGGTTTTCTAGTTCAGTGTCAAAGAGCATTTCTCCTGAAATTTCTCCCCATGTTGTTCTGAAGGACCTCGCCTGAAAACCTCCGCTATAAGAATCTCAGACATGTTAAATTTGATGGAAGTAATTCTTATCAAAATCGTCCTGGTAGTGTTTCCATTTTTTTCTATTTGTGCACATTTGTCTTGCTAAAAATTTTGAAGGGTAACTTTGATGTCAATAAATTTTGTATGTTTAGAATTGCTTCTTATCATGGACTTTTTTAAATCCAGAATATGATTTTTACATTTTTAATCTTCTGTTGGAAAGAGTCGCTGTGTACTCTTTTCTGATGGAATGATAATACCATCAATTACCATGAACGGTGTGAAAAAGGGAAAAGTTTTTTCTATACATGTTGGCATTATATGCTTATAACATTATGTTGTTGGAAGTGAACGTTTGATTTAAGTTTAACTTAATATTTAATAAGATTTTTCTTAAAGGTGATTTGACCGATGCAACAAGAGAACAACCGATGGGGTCCCAACAATATGAAGAAGAATGGCGCCAATATTCAAATAGTGTCAGAAAGTGTAAAAACCATACAAAAGCTTGGCTTGATATTAGAGGAAATCATGGTAAGTTTAATAGTATTTTTAACTTTGATATTGTTGACTGGTATGCGCATAGAACATGTAAATTCTGCTGTGTGTGGCCAAAATTAGATATTTTAATTTGTGAATTTTATTATTCTTTATTTATTTTATTTATTAATTAAAAGTTACATTGTTTATTTTATTTACTAATTATATAGACTAAATGTGTGTATAAATTATACAAAGCAGATAAAGCATGTAAAGCACATTTAAAAAGTATATAAAGCATCAAATAATTTTTTTTAAAGAATAAATTCCATTATTATTTATTTTTACATTAGCTCTGCTAGACTTAGACCTGATGAATAAATCAAAGCCCTGAAAGACAGTGAATGTGGTGAATATGTAAAAATTATAATAGCTGAGATGCAGGGCGTTTTTCTACAATTGAAAAAAGTTTGGAAGGATAGGAAGATAAGTTTCAAAGCTACGAGTCTATTTTCTTTTTACATTTTCATCCCATCCACAATGTTTATTAATAATACTACCCATAATTTATCTTCTTCTTGCCTAACAAGGTAACTTTAAGGAAATATACACATCCACCATCTTCATTAATAATACTACCCAGAATTGATCTTCTTATTGCCTAACAAGGTAACATTAAGGAAGTATACATAATCGGGAAATATTATTTCCCGATTATTTCCCGATTTTCGATTATTTTCCGGATATTACAAATCGGGAGAAAAGGGTGTTGTTTTCCAGTTTCTTCAACTAAAACATTAATAAAGTATTTCTTCACACAAATCTATAAAAAACCACTTAATGATATCTGGGGGGGGGGGTGAATATAATTTGATCGATTTTCTCATTACGTATATTACCTCTTCATCCCGATTTATTCCTAGCAACTTGGTCTTATCAACATCCGACTTTAAAGCACCCGAAATTCTCAAGACTTTGTTCTTTCGTTTTTGAATTTATTCATTTTTGTTCTTTCAATTCATTTATTTATTTGTTCACTTAATCAATGATTTTTGAAACACCCATATCTCAGAGCCATAATTGGCCGCTGTCATTATCGTGGCTTTTAATCTCAAAGACCAAGCTTTGCACCTTCAGAAAGGAACAGTGTCTTGTTAGAATAAAATGTAATTATCAATAATATTAATAATAAAAAATAAAATAATAAAAATATCAATAATGATATTTATTGGAACGTTCATTTACGTTATTTCTCTCATCATTACTGTAAGGTTGAAAATTAAAGGTTAAGTCAGGTTGCATCATGTGAGTCGATAGCAAGAATTATACCTAAGTGTCATCTTAGCTGAATGTATTGTGCTGTGAAATTATTTGTGCATTTCTGAAATTTTAAGGTATTTCTAACGTTAAGTGATGGTCTATCAAGTTAATCTATAGCTAGGTATCATCCTAGCTCATTGTGTTCTTCTGAAAAATCTAACTATGAAAAGATGACTGTGACAATAGAGAGAAATAGTGATTTTTTAGAATAGTATATAATTAGGATATTTATTGGAGTGTTCTTTTGTGTTAATTCTCTTATTACGTTAGCGTTGAAAAATCATTATTACAACGATTTTAAAGAAAATCATCATTACATTAACGTTGTTAAGTGATGGTTTATAAGTGAATTGATAGCAAGGCTAATGGCAAAAGGAATAAATACTTGCAAATACAAACATCTGAAATACGACCAAGGAACGAACTATATCTGCAAAACTTACTAGTTCGGAGTGTAAAGCTTTAAATATATTGGGGTTGAAGAGGAGCGTGCGCAGCTGTGATGGCCTCAGACAGCTTAATTTTCATGTGAGCTGTTAGTAGCTATCTGTTTTTACCATCGTCTTAAAATGGCTAATATCTGCGATTTAACTACTTATATGCTCGTAATAACGAAAAGAGGGTACCATTTTAGTTCTTTCTGCACTTGTAATACAAAAACTTGGCAAATTTTGTATTATGGGGTATTTTGGAACGCAAATAATAAATACTAATTAATCATAATTGACCATAATTGTATTCTGGAACTACGCTAGAGCTTGAACTAGACATAGCTGTGGCTTTAAAAGGGCAGCAAATATTTGTAGGACTAATTTGTAATAAAACCTTTACAAAATCAAATAAGTAAGTAATGCTAAGTGCAGTATAGATCAAAATGTGAATGCTAAGTCAAATAAGTACTTGATAATAACTCATTAGAAATCATGAACATGGAAAACTTTTTACCAGAACCTCCCTGAAGTATCTGTTTTTACCATCCACTACTTACATGCTCGTAATAACGAAAAGAGGGTACTATTTTAGTTCTTTCTGCACTTGTAATACAAAAAATTGGCAAATTTTGTATTATGGGGTATTTTGGAACGCAAATAATAAATACTAATTAATCATAATTGACCATAACTGTATTCTGGAACTACGCTAGAGCTTGAATTAGACATAGCTGTGGCTTTAAAAGGGCAGCAAATATCTGTAGGACTAATTTGCAATAAAACCTTTACAAAATCAAATAAGTGCAGTATAGATCAAAATGTGAATGCTAAGTCAAATAAGTACTAGATTGATTAGAAGTCAAATAAGTCAAATAAGTACTAGACTCATTAGAAATCATGAACATGGAAAACTTTTTACCAGAACCTCCCTGAAATAAATGCCTGGTGGACAAAAGAAGAATAAATTATCAGAATATGTGCAGTTGCCTGGTCAATTCCAACGGTAATGGACGGTAACGGTAAAAGTGTAAAACGGTAACGGTAAAACGGTAACGGTAAAAGTGTGAAAGGACAGCTCAGTATCTGTTTTCCTTCAAAATCAAGTAAGTATGTATTGCATATTCGGTATGCGCTACCTAAAAGCAGTTAAAAGTGACCATTCTTAAATGCAAAAGTTGTCATTTTTCTGACCAGTAAGTTAATTGATATCAGAAGTTGCGTAACCTTTATATTATGCATTCATCGTCCATTTTGTCAATCTTGTCTTCATCGCGTTGTTTAATTTATTTTATTAGCTATTCTAAATTTTTAACTACATTTCACTATTTTTCTTTGCTTTTAGATACATTCAATGTTCCAAGTAGCAACAGCTCCATCAACTACTTTCGTAACTACTCTGCTCAGGGGCGCCTCCACAGTTATTCATATATGTATACGACAAAAGAACAAGGTTATACTGTCAATTTCATTGCCGTAGATGGAACCACCGAACCTGGAACTATTAAGCCATACAATTTCTTTGGTATTATTAGTCCAGAAGGATTCGCTGTTTTAGAGAAGATGAAGAGGGATGCTGCAATTGGCAATGCTACATTTTGGTTTGGACACTACCCGACATCTACTTTACTATCTCCTAGTCCAGGTAAAAGGGATATAGGAAGCTGAAAAATAGACAAAGAATTAAAAATCAGTTCCCAATTGAACATTGTGTTACTTAGTATTAGTATTACTGAAAGAGGTAAAGGTAAAGGAAGCATTACTGAAAGTAATACTTTCAGTAATTACTGAAAAAGCAAAGAAACGACAAAACTCATCATTTCCCATAACTTCTCGAGCCTATTTTTCTGTTGTTAATATTAATACAATACCGGGGGACCGAATATCGCAAGGAGAAAAGATAGATAGTTTTTTTTTATTTCTTTCGTAAAATAACTTTTTTTTGAATTGAAGCTAGGGACCCCCCCCCCCCGAAATTTTTGTCCGACTCGTAAAAACGCAACAAAAATAAATGAAAAAAATTTTTGGATGCGTGTTTTAATTCTTTGTACCCCCTCCCCCCGAAAAAATCCTGGATATGGCCCTGTCTCTTGTATATAAATTATTGATGTAGTTTCTGCCGTAATAATGATGTAGTGTTTAATGTGAAGTAACTAACAATCCGAGACTCGTAAAAACGCAACAAAAATAAATATAAAAAATTTTTGGATGCGTGTTTTAATTCTTTGTACCCCCTCTCCCCGAAAAAATCTTGGATATGGCCCTGTCCCTTGTATATAAATTATTGATGTAGTTTCTGCCGTAATAATGATGTATTGTTTAATGTGAAGTAACTAACAATCCGAGACTCACTTCATTGGTGTCAAAGGAGAATGTCCTTCTCTAAAACCTCGACATTAACTGATTTTTCAACCTACAAATTGAGGTTTGAAATTTCCCCTACTTACGCTCAAGGCTTTAAACCTTCAGGGGCCTATAATTCCAATCAGTAGACGATTTGTGAAAAATATCAAGGGGCTGAGAACGGAAACCGAGTTTTCTCTAAATTGGGACCTACCTAGGTTAGAACGGTTGAAGTTATAAAATACTCATTTGAAAACTACCAAAGTTCAAAATAAATTTTTTTTGGTTAAAAAGTAAAAAAAAAACTAACCAAAGACTCTACCATCTTGCTTCTAATGAAATGATATCTCTCAATGTTTTATTATTATTGTTATTATTACTTTTCTAAAGGGTTCTTCATTGTCGGTTAGTGAGACTGGCCCTTATGTCAGATGTAACGCTTTAGAGTTGCCTTAGTAAAGAGCTATGTGCTCTTTGCTCTATATTAGGACTTTAATGTACAAGACAAAATAAAAATAGTAGTTTTTCCTAAAACTGGGCCAAAAAACTTTTAGCTGAATGGTTTAAAACTTATTGACTACATGTAACTTGAAACTTATGCTTGAAACTTATACGTTGTTGGTGGGAGGGGGAGTTTGTTAAAGGGCCCTGAAACGGGCCAAAACATTTGTTTTCTTTCATCAGTGTCAACCTTACGGCCGCTAGTCGTTGACCCAATTGGAACCAAAGGCCTTTTTTTGTGGAGATGGATTTGGAAATATACAGATTGGTGTTTTTCGCTCGGCTTTAAAGCTAAATGTAGACAGGTCCAGAAAACCTTAATGAAGATGAAAATCCTTTAAAAAAATTAGGTTGTATCGATTCAGAATGTATGAAAATAGATGCAATATTTTTCTGTGTCTCTCCCATGGTCTTTCACTCGACATAGAATATCAGAATGGTCAAATGTAACTGGTTTTTAAATATGTTTTTTGTTAACTTTGGTTAAATGAGGACATACAGTTCTTCGTCGGGGGAAAAAATAACTTTTTAATTCTAATTAATTAATTCATTTAATTCATTTAACGATGCGATGAATTTTTAATTCATTAACGATGCAAAGCTGAAATTATTCCTGACTGTCCAAAGTCTTAATTAATTATTCAAGTCTTATTAATTATTCAAATATTTTAAAAAATAATCATTATTCAATAGTGATTATATTTCAATAATGAAATATAAAATATTTTAATAAAAAAATCAGTAATATTTTAAAAATAATAACTATTCAATTATTTAAAAATAATCATTAATTAATTATTCAAAGTCTTAATTAATTAATTTGCAAGTAATTTTAATTCATTAACGATGCAAAGCTGAAATTATTCCTGACTATCCAAAGTCTTCACCAAAGTCTTAATTAATTATTCAAGTCTTATTAATTATTAAAATATTTTTAAAAATAATCATTATCCAATAGTGATTATATTTCAATAATGAAATATAAAATATTTTAATAAAATAAAATATTCAGTAATATTTTAAAAATAATAACTATTCAATTATTTAAAAATAATCATTAATTAATTATTCAAAGTCTTAATTAATTAATTTTCAAGTAATTTCAATTCACTAACGATGCAAAGCTGAAATTATTCCTGACTGCCCAAAGTCTTCACCAAGTCTTCATCAAAAAAGCTATGCAGTAAGTATTTGGGACAGAAGCCCGCAAGAGTTTATGAACTGGATGGTATTTGAAGATAATTTTGTATGATGATATGCTCGCTAGTTTAAGTAAGATAATAGGTAAATTATAATCCCATGATTGTCTGGTTATCAGTATTCCTAATTGCCGTTAGTTTTGCTATTTATATGCGTAAGTCGACTATATCTATTCTTGTATTACTGTACTATTCCATAAACCCTTCTTTAATTCATCGGGGATAGAATTCGATCGACAATTGTTCTATCGGGGATAGAACTATAGGGTAAAATTTTTAATGTGAGAATGGCTTATTGTCAGCTTCATCTTTTCATAATATAACAACTTTTGCCCTTTTTTTCCAGATTAGGGGTTCTTTCATTTAATTCTAAACTTATAGTTATTTTCATAGAGAGGAAAAAGTTTTTGCTGTTTATTTAAGGAAAGCAAATATAATTTATGAAGACATAAATTCGAGACTTCTTTTTTCTGTCTCGGTTCAGTATTTTCATTTGACCTCTAAAAATCTCATTTTTGATCATTATCTTTCTTTATGAGAATTTTTAATGAGAGCGTTGCTTATTGTCGGCTTCATCTTTCGGTAGTAAAGAAACTTCTTACCCCTTTTTTCCAGATTAGGGGGTTCTTTCATTTAATTCGAAACTTATAGTTATTTTCATAGAGAGGAAAAAGTTTTTGCTGTTTATTTAAGGAAAGCAAATATAATTTATGAAGACATAAATTCGAGACTTTTTTTCTGTCTCGGTTCAGTATTTTCCTTTGTCCTATAAAAATCTCATTTTTGATCGTTTTCTTTCTTTATGAGAATTTTTAATGAGAGCGTTGCTTATTGTCGGCTTCATCTTTCGGTAGTAAAGAAACTTCTTACCCCTTTTTCCAGATTAGGGGGTTCTTTCATTTAATTCGAAACTTATAGTTATTTTAATAGAGAGGAAAAAGTTTTTGCTGTTTATTTAAGGAAAGCAAATATGATTTATGAAGACATAAATTCGAGACTTTTTTTTTCTGTCTCGGTTCAGTATTTTCATTTGACCTCTAAAAATCTCATTTTTGATCGTTATCTTTCTTTATGAGAATTTTTAATGAGAGCGTTGCTTACTGTCGGCTTCATCTTTCGGTAGTAAAGAAACTTCTTACCCCTTTTTTCCAGATTAGGGGGTTCTTTCATTTAGTTCGAAACTTATAGTTATTTTCATAGAGAGGAAAAAGTTTTTGCTGTTTATTTAAGGAAAGCAAATATAATTTATGAAGACATAAATTCGAGACTATTTTTTTTTTCTATCTCGATTCAGTATTTTCATTTGACATCTAAAAATCTCATTGTTGATCGTTTTCTGTCTTTATGAGAATTTTTAATGAGAGCGTTGCTTATTGTCGGCTTCATCTTTCGGTAGTAAAGAAACTTCTTACCCCTTTTTTCCAGATCAGGGGGTTCTTTCATTTAATTCGAAACTTATAATTATTTTCATAGAGAGGAAAAAGTTTTTGCTGTTTATTTAAGGAAAGCAAATATAATTTATGAAGACATAAATTTGAGACTTTTTTTTTCTGTCTCGATTCAGTATTTTCATTTGACCTCTAAAAATCTCGTTTTTGATCGTTTTCTTTCTTTAAGAGAATTTTTAATGAGAGCGTTGCTTATTGTCGGCTTCATCTTTCGGTAGTAAAGAAACTTCTTACCCTTTTTTCCAGATTAGGGGGTTCTTTCATTTAATTCGAAACTTATAATTATTTTCATAGAGAGGAAAAAGTTTTTGCTGTTTATTTAAGGAAAGCAAATATAATTTGTGAAGACATAAATTTGAGACTTTTTTTTCTGTCTCGATTCAGTATTTTCATTTGATCTCTAAAAATCTCATTTTTGATCGTTTTCTTTCTTTATGAGAATTTTTAATGAGAGCGTTGCTTATTGTCGGCTTCATCTTTCGGTAGTAAAGAAACTTCTTACCCCTTTTTTCCAGATTAGGGGGTTCTTTCATTTAATTCGAAACTTATAGTTATTTTCATAGAGAGGAAAAAGTTTTTGTTGTTTATTTAAGGAAAGCAAATATAATTTATGAAGACATAAATTCGAGACTATTTTTTTTTCTGTCTCGGTTCAGTATTTTCATTTGACCTCTAAAAATCTCATTTTTGATCGTTTTCTTTCTTTATGAGAATTTTTAATGAGAGCGTTGCTTATTGTCGGCTTCATCTTTTTATTTAAGGAAAGCAAATATAATTTATGAAGACATAAATTTGAGACTTTTTTTTCTGTCTCGATTCAGTATTTTCATTTGACCTCTAAAAATCTCATTTTTGATCGTTTTCTTTCTTTATGAGAATTTTTAATGAGAGCGTTGCTTATTGTCGGCTTCATCTTTCGGTAGTAAAGAAACTTCTTACCCCTTTTTTCCAGATTAGGGGGGTTCTTTCATTTAATTCGAAACTTATAATTATTTTCATAGAGAGGAAAAAGTTTTTGCTGTTTATTTAAGGAAAGTAAATATAATTTATGAAGACATAAATTTGAGACTTTTTTTTCTGTCTCGATTCAGTATTTTCATTTGACCTCTAAAAATCTCATTTTTGATCGTTTTCTTTCTTTATGAGAATTTTTAATGAGAGATTTGCTTATTGTCGGCTTCATCTTTCGTTAGTAAAGAAACTTCTTACCCCTTTTTTCCGGATTAGGGGGTTCTTTCATTTAATTCGAAACTTATATTTATTATCATACAGAGGAAAAATCTTTTGCTGTTTATTTAAGGAAAGCAAATGTAATTTATGAAGATATAAATTTGAGACTATTTTTTCTGTCTCAGTTCTTAACGCAGGAAAATAGGCCCTGTTTAGTCTCTGTTAGGGATGAAGACTGGTGCGGGTAGGTTCCAATGAAGTCGAAACATTTGTAAAGTTTGTTTGTGTCGATATGTATTAACTGTAACCAGACCAAAAATTGTCGTTTAGGGTTGGCCTAAACAAATAAACCCAACTTAGAAACAATAGCGAAATTTACCCTATTGTTTCTAAGTTGTGTTTGCTTGTTATGGAAAGGCAGCATGGTCTTCGTCGCTATTTACGTTTGACTAAATGTACTGAGCATGTAGACAGGGATAAGGGTACCTTAATGAAGACAAAACCGTTGGAAGGAATTCGTTGTATTAATTTCTAACGCCCATGTCCTTTGTTTTCGATCGGCTTATAAATTAATGAGCATACACACTGGAAAAAGGAACCTAAGAGTACAAAATACTTTGAAAAAGCTGTATTGATACTAGACACCCCAAACTGGGCCAGAAATGGGTCTCCTCCATTCATTACGAAACATCCAGTGTAAGTAGAGTGGACCCACCGGGCCTTACTGAGGACATCATATTTTGGAACAAAAATTTCACAAATTCTGGTTGGCCCAATTCTTAGCGTAATTTTTTTTTCTTTTCTTGTAGATCTGCCTGAAAATTCAGGACATGTAGAAAGGGTCAAGGGAAGCTTTATTAAGACAAAAAAGTAAATAAATAAAGAAACAAATGGCATTGCAATGACTCTTGATGTCATATTCTTTTTTTAAGACAACTATACAGAAATCTTTTGTTTAAATGATATTGACTTGTATTTAATTAAACAAACAGTTAAGACAAAATAGAACATAAACGGATTATTTTACTGAAATGGTGGATTAAGGTGACGTATATACTCAAGGGTGTCTAAAAAATGGGGACAGAATGGCTTCGGCCGCAAATAAGATAAAATATTACTCAGATTGACGCTTACTAATGATAATTACAACCATAAATTACACTCTTTTCAAGTAGGATGCTTCAGAATCAAATAATCGGTTGGGTTTTAGACCCTTTTAAATTTTCATTTGTGCCAATTCTTGTAAAAATTTGTAGTTTCAAAACCGTTTTGTATTTCTGAGGGAAAATAATAAAAGAGAGACATATCTAATATGTAATACGTGTCTCACAGGGCTGGTAGGCAGAACTAGTTGGACTTATAAACGCATAAAACGGATAAACGCATTATAAACGCATAAAACGGTAAGCAATTTCATTATCAAACGCCTCAGACAAACTTGCCGACCAGCGGCAGTTCTTGTCATAATAAAATCGAGGCACTAAACATATCAAAATCACAACCATAGCCGTCGTCATTCAAATCTATAAGTTGATTCGAAATATTACGGAGTAAAATTAAAACCTAAAAATTAAAAACCTAATAATTAAATATCCAACTATCTGTAAAAAAAAACAACAACAAAAACTCCAAGTTCAAATTAAAAAAAAACTTTAAAAAGCAAAACGAATAAAAAAAATGAAATAAAGCAAATAAATACGTACAGTCATTGACGAGTGAGTGCATTATTAAAAATATTGACGAACGAGGGGGCAAAACTGCTTTCCTAACGCATATACCGGCTGAATTTTTGGCACCAGTTAAGCTACTTGTCACGAGAGCCGTTGGCACGAAGGGAGATACTCTTGGGGGTGGGGTTCATGAAGTCGCGGATTTACCAAAATACCGAGCCAACATTTGAAATCACGGCATGTCGGAAGAGTTGTAGGGGAAAATTGTTTTGACTTAGTTTCGAAATTAAGAGGAGCTTACTCTTAGAACCCTCCTCTTAAATTTAGTCTCATATTTCACGCTTTGTTTTTTTTTCTTTTTATGGCACTTGGTATTAACCAAGTGACATATAGCGATCGCAAATTCTGTCGGTCTCTCTGTCCCGGTTTTGCTACTAGGCACTTCCAGGTAAGCTAGGACGCTGAAATTTGGCAGGCGTATCAGGAACTAAACCAGATTAAATTAGAAATTGTCTTTTCCCCGATTCGACCTTCTGGGGGGGGGAGGGACTGTTAAATCGGAAAAATTAGAAAAAAGGAGGTATTTTTAACTTACGAACGGGTGACCGGATCTTAATGAAATTTGATGTTGGGAAGGAAATCGTGTCTCAGAGCTCTTATTTTAAATCCCGACCGGATTAGGTGACATTGAAGGGAGTTGGGGTGGGGAAACATAAAATCTTGAAAAATGCTTAGAGCCGAGGTATCGGGATGAAACTTGGCGGGAAAAATAATCACAAGCCCTAGATACGTGATTCACGTAACCAGAGTGAATCCGCTCTCTTTGAGGGAGTTGGGAGGGAGGTTAATTCTGAAAAATTAGAAAAAATGAGGTATTTTCAACTTAGACTTACTTAGACTTAGGTCCTCCCACGCCTGAGGGCACATAAGGCAGCAACAGTGGTTCGCCACGAACGACCTGTCCCGAGCCTTCGACCAAAGCTCCTCCATCGAAGACCTTGCCAGCTTCGCCTCCTTCTCTAACATCCTGCCAACGGTCATTTTGGGTCTCCCTGACTTGCGGAGGCCAGGGGGTATTCAACACCATATGTCATGAGGTAGCCTTCCATCACCCATTCGCACCATGTGCCCTCAATACATCCATCGTCGCTTTCTAATGGCATCAAGGATGGGGGTATGATTTGTCATGGTATAAATCTCATCATTTCTTATTCTCTCAGTCCAATGTATATTCAAAATATATCTTAGGCAGTTATTATCGAATGCCCATAGTCGTTTTCCTAGTTGCGCAGTGATACTCCAGGTTTCACTACCATATGTAAGGACGGAGAGGACATTGCTATTATAAATTCTGAGTTTTAGCTTCTGGGAATATTTGCCATTTCTCCAAACATTTCTGAGACAATTGAAGGCAGAGCCAGCCAATGCTATTCGGCACAAAATTTCTCTTTCAGGATTGGCATCTTGCGTAAGAATGCTGCCTAGATATTTGAACTCTCTCACTACTTCAATTTCCTCATTGTTGACCAAAAGTCCCTCAGCTAAGTCAGGAATGACTGTATTTGACATTGGTTTAGTCTTGTTAGCGTTTATGGAGAGTCCAACAGCATTTGCCACACGCTCAAGTTCATTTATATTATGTTGTATATCTTCTGATTCGTGAGCGAAGAGTGCAATATCGTCCGCAAAAACACCATCATGAAGGGTTCTTAGTGGGTTTAATTGTAGACCCCCTCTGAAGCTACATCCACGAAGCACAAAATCTATGACTATGGCAAATAATAGTGGCGATAGAATGCAGTCCTGCCTTACACCCGACTGAACGGTAAACCAGTCCGTTAGGCCACCCTCGGTTGTTACTGCACACATAATATCGAGGTATAGCGCTTTAATTATATTTACAATTTTACTCGGGATCCCGTAATGTATTAAAATTTTCCACATGGTCTCGCGGTGTATCGAGTCGAAGGCCTTGAGAAAGTCAATAAATACTGTGAGTAGTTGAACCTGCCATTCGTTAGATTCTTCGAGCAGGATTCTCAGGCTAAATATTAGGTCACAACACGATCTGTTTTGGCGGAATCCATGTTGTTCATCTCTCAGAACTTTCTCCACTTTACTTTGAATTCTACTGAGAATAATTTGGCACAAAACCTTGCTGCCAACTGATTGTAAAGCGATGCCTCTCCAATTATCACATTTAGTCTTTTGTCCTTTTTTGAAGAGTTTTACAATTACTGCCTTTGACCATTCACTCGGGACTTTTTCATCATCCCAAACACGTGACAAAAGTTTAAACATGGGCACTGCTAGGGCGCTTCTACCATATTTCGACATCGTGTCTCAGAGCTCTTATTTTGAATCCAGACTGGATCCGGTGACATTGGGTGGAGTTGGGGGGGGGGACCTAAAATTTTGGAAAACGCTTAGAGTGGAGGGATCGGGATGACACTTTGTGGAGAAAATAAGCACAAGTCCTAGATGCGTGACTGACATAACTGGAACGGATCCGCTCTCTTTGGGGGAGTTGGGGGGAGGGTTAATTCTAAAACATTAAAAAAATGAGGTATTTTTAACTTACGAAGAAATTTTCGGATCTTTATGAAATTTCATGTTTAGAATGATCTCGTAACTCAGATCTCTTATTTTAAATCTCGGCCGGATCCAGTGTCACGGGGGGGGGGGCGGAAATCTTGGAAAATGCTTAAAGCAGAGAGATCAGGAAAAACTTGGTGGGAAGAATAAGCACAAGTCCAAGATAAGTGACTGGCATAACCGGGCCATATCCGTTCTCTTTGGCTGAGTTGGAGCGGGGGGGGGGGGGGTAATTCGGAAAAATTAGAAAAAATGAGGTATTTGTAGCTTACCAACTGGTGATCACATATTAATGAAATTTGATATTTAGAAGGATATTGTGCTTTAAAGCTCTCATTTTAAATCCCGACCAGGTCCGGTGACATTGGGGAGAGTTTGAGGGGAAAACTGAAAATCTCAGAAAATGTGAAAATTGAGGTATCTTTATCGTACGAGTGGGTGATCGGATCTTAGTGAAACATGATATATAGAAAGATCTTATGTCTCAGATGCTCCATGTTCAATTAAAATTGGATCCAGGGACATAGGGGGTTGGAGGGGGGAAACAGAAATCTTGGAAAACGCTTAGAGTGGAGAGATCGGGATGAAACTCTATGGGAAGAATAAGCAAAGTTATTAATACGTAATTGACATAATTGGAACGGATCCGTTCTCTTTGGAGGAGCTGCGGGTTGTAAATTTAGAAAAATTAAGGTAATTTTAACTTAAGAACGGGTGACTGGATCTTAATGAAATTTGATATTTAGAAGGAACTCATATCTCAGAGCTCTTATTTCAAATCCCGACCAGATCTGTTGAGATTGGAGGGAGTTGGAGGGGAAAACCCGAAATCTTGAAAAATGCTTATAAATGTCGTAGATTCGTGATTGACGTAACCGGACTGGATTCGCTCTCTTTGCGTGAGTTAAGGAGTGGGATTCAGTGCTTTGGCGAGTTTGGTGCTTCTGGACGTGCTAGGACGATGAAAATTGGTAGGTGTGTCAGGGAGCTGCACAAATTGACTTTATAATACAGTTTTCCCTGATTCGACCACCTGGGGGGCTGAAGGGAGAGGAAAAATTAGAAAAATTGAGGTATTTTTAACTTACGAGTGGGTGATCGGATCTTAATGGATTTTGACATTTAGAAGGACCCCGTGACTCAGAGTCCTTATTTTTAAACCCGACCGGCATTAAGCCTCTGAATTTCCTTTTAAAGCAATCTACTGATTCTTAAAATTTTGCCAGAGCTCATGCCATAGGAGCTCTTGGCTCTTCCGACCTCGTCACAAGTGCCATATGAGCTCTTAGCTCTTGTTTTTCAGTTTTAAAAGGGATAAAAAAGATGACTTGGGTTTCTATATTTATGAAGAATAGCGTGCAACGACAAGGCAAGCCTCCAATGTTTGTGTGTGTGTAAAGGGTAGGGGGCTTCCATGGGCAGCCTTGGAAGCTGCTTTTATGTAAGTGCAATGTCCCTGTTACCTTATGCTTTGACGAGAATGTCCCCCTCCATCTCCATGCTGAGAGGCTTCTTTCCCGTTGAATCGAAAAAATTCTAATTTTGAATGGTTTTTAGTGAAAAACTTTTGCTTCTGGGCAGTGTTATTTTTATGGTACACTTCTAACACACTTGTCTTGAATTTAGTCTCATATTTCACGCTTTTTTTGTTTTGTTTTTTCAGCATTAAAAGGGATATAAAAGATAACTTGGGTTTCTATATTTATGAAGAATGTTATGCAGCGACAAGGTAAGCTTCCAGTGTGTGTGTGTGTGTAAGGGGTAGGGGGCTTCCATGGGTAGCCTTGAATCCTCAATATTCGTTATATGAGCTCCTTTCATGTAAATGCAATGTCCCTCTTACCTTATGCTTTAACGAACATTACCCCCTCCATCTCCATGCTGAGAGGCTTCTTTCCTGTTGAATCGAAAAATTTCTACTTTTGATTGGTTTTTAATGCAAAAGTTTTGCTTCTCGGCAATGTTATTTTTATGGACATTTTCACATTGTTTTTGACAATCTATATTGATAGTACTACATTGTAGAGTCTCAAATATGTTTCTATCAATTAATTATTCTGACTTTATTAAAAGCCATTTATTTGAATAAAAACCATTTAAGTTTAGTAAAAGTTGTTTATTTTGATAAGGCGATTTATTTCAGTAAAAGCAATTATTTGATTAAAAAGCCATTCTTTTTAGTAAAAGCCAATTATATCAGTAAAAGCAATTCATTTTGACAAAAGCCATTCATTTTTTATAAAGACCTTTTATCGCTCTATTTTATGAAGGCGATGTATTTTAATGAAAGTCATTGATCTTACCTGGCACTATTTATTTAAATAAAATCCATTTATAGCGATAAATATCATTAATTCAAACAAAAACTTCAATGTTAATGAATGTATCAATATGTTAGCAAGATTATGAAATCTTGATTACTACTATTTTCTCCAAGGTCAGCGATACCTATTTTTTGAAATGTAGATGGCACTCGAAAGAAGTTATTATCTTACTTGCATCTTCTTCCGGCACAACTTAAGGGCAATTTGCAATGGACTGAGGTAATGTTATGATGTAAGTCTAACAGAGTTTTAAATAACATTTAATATGCCACAAACAGAAATATCAAAGGAAATTCTAAAATTAAAAAAACATTTGAGTGTTAGTTCCATAATTCTGGTACATTTTCAGGTAAAACTGCGATTAAGATGGAAAATGCAAAGTTTGGAACTAAAAAGAATTCCAACAATTTTGTTTTAATTGAAAGCAAAGATGCTATTTTGCGAAGGCCGAAGGCCTAGTCTGCTTGTGGTTTAGCCGGACTAAAGCAATGGCTATCAAAATACCTACGGAGGGAACTTTTGGTAGACAGAGAGCCCGCCAAGCGGGCTCTTTTATCTATTTACATTATACATTTGTTGGGTGTCGTACTTGAATGTATAATAGGGTAAATGTGGCCGGAATCTTCCCCCCTGAGGCGAAATATTTATACAGCATGCAAAACCTCTATCAAATTATTTGTTTTCTTTCGTTTTTTGACATTTCTAAGAAAAATACTGTCTCCGCCCAGTACCCATAAAGTCGAAGTGTCTTGTTTTTTTTTCTATTTTGCAGATCCTATATTTTGGTACCATACTAGTATGTTTGAGGAATTTATTTTGGGGAGGGGCAAAGTTTGTCAAAGCCAGGAAATTATGTAAAATTAAAGGGACTTCACAAATCGTAGAAAGAAAGTTGTAGATTTTTCTTGCTTTTCCTCCAAGAATAATGCTTCTTCAGCCTTTCCTTATTAATTTCTTATTTCCCTTCCTTCTTAACCTTAGGCTTTTTCCGCTGTTTTTTTTATAACAAATAATCGTTCAAATGGGGATAAGTCCATTTATTAGACAATGAAAACAGGTACAAAAATCTGGATATTTTGACCACATATACAGCGATCGTAATCAGTAGAAACACTAAAGCATTGAAATTAAAACCAATTGAAACTAAAAATAAAACCGGAAGTATTTGTTTTGTTCAGTATAAAAAGTTTTAATATTAATTAAGGCCTGTTTTTTTACCTACATCTATCAATCATCTATCACCCATCGGAAAAACGACACCTATCCACATTAAGCTTTCTTTTGTTATCACACAATAAAGGGCGACCGAACCATTCTTCATATTTAGCTTAATGTTTAATTTACGTTGAGTTGAAAGAGTACCTAAAATTATCCTCAGACAATTCGTTAGGAAAATATTTAGCACATATTCCTCAACCTTTCGAAGTGCCAGCTATTCATAGCCATATTCGACCATCCTTACTCGATCACCCGCTGCTGTTGCCATGGCTTTCAGTTTTAGCTCGCAGAATTGTCTTCCTGTTCTTCCAAACTCTTTTCAACTAAAAAAAAATTGTCCTTTGATCATTTTATTTTTACATCTTGTCTTATCCATTTGATCAATATTCAAGTTGCCAAAAGTCACCCCTTCACCCTCGTTTGCTGATTGAGCAGATTAAAGAAGGTAAATTCTTTCTTGACTTTGGTGCTGAAAGTGACTTAGCTTTCTTGTAAATCGCCTGACAAATATTTCATGCCAACTCTCCCAAGATAATGCCTTAGTGCCAGCTTTGGCGGAAATAAACCTCATTTGGGGAAATATACATCTTTTATCTTAAAATTTATGACAGTTCATTCACATACATAACTATTTTACTAGTTGGTTATATGATTAATAGTTAGTTATTTTAGACAAGTCTCCAAAGCAATCCCTGAATGACCACAAGAGGTTTATATTCAAATTGTAGGATAGGTGTTGTCAGAGGTCAAATGGACACAAATGATCCAACCTCGTTTACTCCAACCATTTTATCATTGAGTTTCAGACCTGTTTTTGCTCCAAAAACCTCCGAAAAAAAATTATTTTGCTAACATTTTTATATAATGTATTGGGGTCATCTGCGTAATTCAAGCCTAGAGAGTTTACCCTCGTATTTTATTCTACAATGTCCTTTAGTTTTTCCTGGTTCCTCAGGACGAAGTCCGTCAAATAATCGATATAAACATGTATAGGGTATAACCCCCTCAGTCGCTCATGGTGCTAGTTTATGTATATAATAATCTAGTTTGTCTTGTTTCTTTTCGTTTTGTTTTCACGTTGCTTTTCCAAGTGTTTGTATTGCGTGTAACAATAAATTATCTTAATAAATATCAAATAAGTTTTATAAAATATTAATTATAAATTATTGATTTTTAATTATAATTATATAAAATATATCATCTTGATTATCGTATACATGTATGTATGTTTACATATACATGTATATATATATATATATATATATATATATATATATATATATATATATATATATATATATATATATATATATATATATATATATATATATATATAAATTTCTTATCCTTTGGTATTCTTATAGGAATGAGAGAACTAATGAATGATGGAATGGCTTACTTAAATGGGCATCTTCATACCTTTTTTATGATGGTTCCCAAGATGCATACCCTTCACCATTCTGGTCTTATCGAGCTTGAACTTGGAGACTGGAAAGATCATAGAATGTATGTTCTTGCTTCTTTTGAGACTTAGCAGTAACTTACTTTAAACCCTTTTGGAGCTAATTATGTGGAAAGCAAAAACTATAGATTAACATTGTATGGTGACTGATAAGATAAGAAACTTTCCATTATTTGACTGACTTAATATTTCACACAAAAGAACCCATCAGGCTTTAAAAAGGGAGTTCTCACCACTACAGGAATCTTGTTCTCGCTGCTGTTGCTGGTGCTGTGCCAGGGTACCTCACTTGAATCCATAAAGGGGAGAGGGGGAGGTTAAGGTAGACATAACCAAGCTACGTTTGTAAACTTAGGGAAAATGAATTGAAATTGAAATTAATTTATATATATATATATATATATATATATATATATATATATATATATATATATATATATATATATATATATATATATATATATATATATATATATATATATATATATATATATATATATATATATATATGCGCCTACGTAACTGAGTACGGTCATGTTTATTCATAGTGAAAAAATAATGTTACTACTGTTGGTTTTTCAACCAATGATAGACACCAACTTTTAAGGGGAATATTTGACTCCATTTTTGACAGAGGGGATTTAAGTAGGTGTGACGAAGCAGAATGTTAAGCCTTTGGAAGAATGCCCCTCCTGGTCTCCAGTACAGAAAATTTTAAATTGAAGAACTAAAAAATCCCTCAACTACCATCACTGTTGTCTCTCCTAAAACCGCTAGATACCAAAGGTTGAAGTTATGGACCCACTTTTGGCAGCCGTATTGAAGGAAGACTTCAAGTATGGGAAACCGAGTGGAAGTTGTCCCTGGGGGGGGGATTCTCCCCTCATCTCAAATTTGGATTCTTTGGTTACGAGGTCCTGCTAAATTTGAGGTTTCATGAAGATCCGAGCACTCTTTCGTAAGTTAAAAATAAGTCATTTTTTTCTAATTTTTCAGAATTAAACCTCCCCCCTCCCAGTTCCCCCAAATAGAGTGGATCTGTTCCAATTATGTCAATAATGTATCTAAGACTCTTGCTTTTTTTTCCCGATCTTCCACAAGTTTCATCCCGATCTCCCACTCTAAGCGTTTTCCATGATTTTAGGCCCCCCCAAACTCCCCCCAATGTCACCAGATCCGATCGGGACTTAAAATAAGAGCTTTGAGACACGATATCCTTCTAAATATCAAATTTCATTGAGATCCGATAACCCATTTGTAAGTTAAATATACCTCATTTTTTCTAATTATTCAGAATTATTTCCCTGCTGAAGAATATCAAGCCTTAAGTGGTAATTTCCCTTCAAAACAGACCGGTTGCTTATTTAAAGTATCTCTTCCCTATAAGCCCGAGCAACAACATTCAGACACGTATATTGAAAGACTTACATTTGATTTGTGACTACATTGTATAACAGTTAAGGGAGAACTCATTGAGCAGGAATTTAATGTGCTAATGTGAAAGCGTATTCGATACCCATTCGACACTCTTATCAATTTGTGAGCCTCAGCGTCGGCTGATAACCTCAAATGCGCAATTAATAAATTTTCCAGATTTTAAATCTGAATATTTCTATCTGCGGCACAAAACAGGAAAAGTTAAATGGTTTTTCTAAGATTTCCATAAAAGTAGGTGTCGGATTTTAGTTTTCTGTCATTTTTTGGGGTCTCTTATTGTTGCTCTGTATTAGTTAAACGATTTGTAAAAAGAGAGGGTATTTATCTCCCCGGAAACAAGGAAGAGTGTGATTGGAAAGCGAAAATACCTCACTGAAGTAAAGCAAGGCATATTTTTACCATAGAAATATTGGGCAGTAGCCTTGAAATTAGGGGCTAGGGGGGAAAAGAGAAAGGGTGCAAAGCAGAAGCCATGTATTAATGTCAAAGAGAAAAAGAAATATTGCTACCATTTACTTCCATGTCAAAAAGTGTACATTAATTCTATTTTTTTTGTGACGTATATTGTCACATTTTTTCTAGCAAATCATGTTATTCCTTAAGTGTGTATCTAGAATACACTTAAAAAATTTTAGCACTAGTCATCAACTCCAAGTCACAGCTGTTCATGGCTCTAAACACGCCTGTGGGTGAAGCTGCCAAGACATGACTATCCATTAACTGGAGAAAGAGGAAAGTTATGGTAGTGCAGCCAAAGTCAGACGCCGATAATTCTAATTACTTGGTCTCCGTAAATCTAATCGAAGTGGTTGACCACTTCACTTGTTTTGGTTCTCATCGACCATGAAGCTGCTGCTCGTGCAGCCAAGACCTCTGCCACCTTCGCCAGACTGAACCATATTTGGAAGAAGCAATGATCAAACGAGCCACCAAAATGAAGATCCTTGGGGGGGTCAGTCTATTCGATCCTGCTATACAGGGCTGAAACTTGGCCTACAAATGTAGCTGTCCAGCGCCGTGTCAACACTATTCATTTAAGTGGCTTCGGACAATTGAGAGAATCTGATTGTCACACATGGTTGGCGAGCGGACACTTCGTTGGTTTGGACATTTTTTGCGATTGCCTATTGACACTCCGGCTCAGATTCTTTACGACTTTAAACCAACTAGTAGTGGCTGGAAGTGTCCAAGAGGAAGACCCAAGTTCCGGTGGAGTCATAGTCTTGGAATATCCTAGACCAAGCTGGAATTTTGCTGTGTGATACAGAGGTTCTTGCTGCAGACCACCCCACGTGGAGAAGGCTGACAACGCTCTCAACGTCACACCAGCATGAGGATTAAGTAAGTAAAGCAAGTATGTCTTGAATGGAAACCAAGAAGCCACGCGTTTTTACCCCTTATGTTTTCAGCCAGAGTATTTTTTACCACTTTTTGAGCCGGTAAATAGAATTCGAAACCTGATTTTTGTATGAAATCTTAAACAATTAAAAAGACAGAGAGTTTGTGAGTTACAACATTTTTTACAGTTAAGCTCTTTCTTTCTCTGTGTTTATTTTGCAAGGTTACTATCAAGGCCTGTCATATATATATATATATATATATATATATATATATATATATATATATATATATATATATATATATATATATATATATATATATATATATATATATATATATATATATATATATATATATATATATATATATATATATATATATATATATATATATTGTTTCACCAGTTGACAGTAAGACCTAACTTAAATTGGCGTACTCCGTTTAGCGGGAACGCTAAGAACTGCATTTCTGGGAATTTTTTTCGGCGTTTTTCTTTCCCACCGTTTCGCGCGGGATTCAGCGTATTTAGAATCAGTATAAAAGACGGACTCATTAAGGATGAGTTGTTATCAAAAACTTTCTTTTTTTTAGAATTTTGATTTCTATTGACAAATGTCATTCTTGCCTTACCTACCGTTCCAGTTTGACTTTACCTTTCCCACCATAACCAGCATGACTTTAGATATAGAACGACGTATTCTGATGAAGTTGTGTCTTTTTGAACGTCTTTATTTGTAAACTTGTTCGAAAAAAATCTTATTCTGAATGCTTAAGGTATATGCTCCTCTCTGAAACAAGCAATGTCGTGACATCGCAATGTCGCGACAATGTCGCGTTATAGCCTGCTGCTATAAATTTCACCAAAAGGAGAAGATACTTTTATTATTTCACTGGATTCATTAGTCTCAAATCTATCCATTCGTCTAGGCAGAATTGCTATATTATTTCATCATTTTGTTAAAGAAGATTCTAAAGAAGTTCCAAATCTAGGGGGGCGATAGGGGGCAAGCACCCCGGGGGGGGGGGGTAAACAAGCTTAAATAGTAATATATTTGGGCAAACACTGTAATATTTGCAATATTGATGGTGCGGCAGGGGGCTGCAAAGTCTAAATTTGCCCCCTTCCCCTCCTGAGAAAAAACCTAACTCTGGCTCTGTTCTAAAATGGCTAATAAAATAAATAAAGCTTCAAATGGGGATAAGTCCTTTTATTAGACAGTGAAAAAAGATACGAAAAAATCTGAAAAAAAGAATAGAATTTTCTACTTTTCAACGATCTTCAGTCAATTTTAAACTTACTTTTTTATACAACCCTCTACACCAAAACGGTGCACACCGAGTCTCAAAATTTAATTTGGTAGATGGATAAAATCTCGGCAATGGAGTGATTGTTACAATATCGTATTTTAATGATCAATGAAAACTGCAGGAGAGCAGAAAATTTTAATACTGACACTTGCACAGATGTTATAAACATAGCAGTTCTTTTTAAAAATTTGCTCTTGAATATTTTTTCTCTTTTTGTTTATCTGTGAAATTATGCTTTTTAAATATTATTAGTTGTTCTAAACATGGGTCTTATTTTAAATTTTAGCTATAGAATTCTGGCAATAGACAATGGTCTGTTCAGTTTTGTTGATCTCCGGGTACATGATTGGCCAGCTATATTGATCACCAATCCCAAGGATTCAATGTATATGCAGCCAACAAAAGAACCCCTTTGGAAGATGGCCAAATCAACCCATATACGGTAAGCTGTTATTATAATCGTCCACAGCATCCCAATTTCTCTATTTGTCTAGAATTAATAACTCGAAAGCATGTTTCTTGTGCCACTTTAAGTTGCAGTGTCATTTTGATATTTCAACTTGATCTACTTGCTGTCTTAGGAAAATTGATTACTTTCTGGGATTTTTAGATTTGTTTGTAAAGATGAAATTGCATTCCATAATAATATTAACACTACTGCTACTCATTGTTCCAAGCTACGGAAGGCCGAAAAAGCAGCGCATGCCACCCCAGTATGTACAGAGCTTCACTCTTTAGTTTTTCCTATGAAGTACTATTCGAAAATGACTAGCTAATATGGATGGCAAAAGAGCGGGACCTTTGGCAATCTGGCTTACTTCATCCGTGGAATTCTACCTAGCCATCTTAGCATTTCTTTCATTATTGTAATAGGAATCAGGATAAACCACATATTTTGTACAGCATATCCCTGAAATGGGTTGGAGGGAGTTGTAAAGAAGAATTTAAGAGAAATTTGAACCTCTTGAGGGGGTGTAAAGAAGGATGCTTTGAATACATTGGGATTGAGGAGGAGCGTATTTATGCTATCCTCAGGCTTGGTGCTGCAGTGAGATGTTAATAGTAGTAGTTATGATTTGAAATATTTTAAATGCTTTGTATATTTAAATGCTTTCCAATATTTTAAGTAGTATTTTAATGTGAAATGCACTTTAAAATATTGATTGCTGTGCTTTTTTTTGTGTGTTTGTTCGCAAAGTTTCCATTGCGACATATTATGTTTTTTTCTTTTCTTTTTCTTGGTTTGACATTTTCGTGACGGTGATCCCTTTGAATAGTTTAATGTTTTATTCTTAGTATTGACAAGTCAAGGTCGAGGAAAAAATCTTGGGTCAATCGTCCCTATCAGCTTATGTATGTACAGGTATGTAGCATGTTTGACAAATAATGTCAAACAAGCAAATACATCATTATCCTTTTTTAAACTTCTGATTAAACTTAAACAAATGCATCACTAAACTTAAGCAAATGCATCACTATACCTGTTTTGAGCTTGAGCGAATGCATCACTATCCCGTGTTAAGCTTCCGAATAAGCTTAAGCCAATGCATCACAAAACTTAAGCAAATGCATCACTATGTTTTGAGCTTGAGCAAATGCATCACTATCCTGTTTTAAGCTTCTGAATGAGCTTAAGAAAATGTAACACTACCCTGTTTTAAGATTCCAGATACATTCCCTACATTTTTCGTCGGTGCAGAAGCGTCTGCTCAGGATCATTTACGAAGAGAGTAAAATCCTATAGGGTACTCCTTAATGGCGAACGCCTTCTTCAACTTCAAAGCTTCAACTAAGCTTTTAAACCAAATGCAGGCATGTCCATGTCTCCAAGTAAACTCAGGATCTGTGGCTGTTTTCAGAACTTTGGCGCTTCTATATGAAACATCTATAAACTATTGAAAATAATAAAATTCAACATAGTTTACACACTTCCACACTTGTCTATTCGCTTCTATACAAAGTCTCAAAATAGCGTTCATATCCATGTACAGGGTTTCAAATGTTCTGCATGAAGATAAAACAGCAATTTATCAAGGAGAAAAAATAGTTTTGAGACTAAAGGGTTCCTACTTTGTTCCCTACCAGAGAGAGGGAGGATGGTTAAGGTAGATACACCCAAACAGGAGTTAAGATCTAGGAGAAAATGCCACTCCAATTTCCAATATGAACAAAGCCCCATACTTATCCCTATTGGAGGGAGTCAAACTATAGAAATAAATGTACCAGCTGTAGAAGTGAGTAAACCAGGGCACATGAGAATACCGGCCTTACAGCATCTGTTCCTAAATGTATTAAGGAAAAAGGAATGGGGGAATAGGTTTATCTACTACCATGCTACCCTAAAGGGGTGTAATGTATCTAACAGAGTTGTTTTTCCCTTAAAAGCAAGCCCACTTTAACCTTTGGCCACAGTTAAACGGGTCTATTAATTTGTTATGCAGGCAACCTGCTATATGTGGATAATTAGACTTGAGAAAGAACATAACAGAGGCTGTTGTCCTATGCATCCGTGTCAAAAAGGTGTGGTTTAGCTCTAATGGTTTATTCTTGTGACGTATTTTCGAAAGTTCTGTTTTGAGAACCCGTGGATTTCTTTCCCAACTGATGTATCTCTCTCCTATTCTTTTTAAAATTGTTTTTCAGGAATCTTCTTAACTTTTAAAGTCCTAGTTTATTTTTCTTTTTTTTTCTGATGTTCTAGTATCAACTTCGTCTTTCTTGTTTCTCTATTTTCTTGGTTTCTACTTATTTCTGTTATTATAAATACTACCAGTTTTTTTTTTATTTTTCTTCATTTTTTTTTGTACTGTATGCTAGTGTTTATTCTCTTTCATCTTTATTTCATACCTATTGTTTGATTTAGGGTATTATTTATGCTTCTTTTAATGCTCTATTATTGTGTTGTATGGCCCTTAACAAGCAAAGCTTCGTGGGCCGAATAACTTTTTATGGCACTTGGTATATACCAAGTGAAATATAGCAATCGCAAATTCTGTCGGTCTGTCTGTCCCGGTTTTGCTACTTTAGGCACTTCCAGGTAAGCTAGGACGATGAAATTTGGCAGGCGTATCAGGAACAAGACCAGATTAAATTAGGAATTGTCGTTTTCCCAGTTCGACCATTTGGGGGGGGAGTTGGGGGAAGGTTAAATTGGAAAAAAAGAAAAAATGAGGTATTTTTAACTTACGAACGGGTGATTTAATCTTAATGAAATTTGATGTTTGGAAGGATATTGTGTCCCAGAGCTCTTATTTTAAATCCCGACCGGATCCGGTGACATTGGGGGGAGTTGGGAAAATCTTGAAAAACGCTTAGAGTGGAGGGAGTGGGATTAAAATTGGTAGGAAAAATAAGCACAAGTCCTAGATACGTGATTGACATAACCGGAACAGATCCGCTCTCTTTGGGGGAGTTGGGGGGAGAGTGTTAATTCTGAAAAATTAAAAAAAATTAGATATTCTTAACTTACGAAGGAGTGATCGGATCTTAATAAAATTTGATATCTGGAAGGATATCGTGTCTTAGAGTTCTTATTTTAAACCCCGACCGGATCCGGTGACATTGGGGGAGTTGGGGGGGGGGTTATTCTGAAAATTCGAAAAAATTAGGTATTTGTAACTTACGAAGGAGTGATCGTATCTTAATGAATTTCATATTTAGAAGGACCTCGTAACTCAGATCCCCCATTTCGAATCCCGACCGGATCCAGTGTCATGGGGGAGGATCCTGGAAAACGATTAAAGCAGAGAGATCAGGATGAAACTTAGTGGGAAGAATAAGCACAAGTCCAAGATACGTGACAGACATAACCGGACGGGATCCGCTCTCTTTGGCGGAGGTGGGGGGGGATACGGAAAAATTAGAAAAAGTGAGGTATTTGTAACTTACGAACGGGTGATCAGATCTTAATGAAATTTCGTATTTAGAAGGATCTTGTGCTTTAGAGTTCTCATTTTAAATCTAGACCAGATCCGGTGAAATTGGGGGAGTTGGAGGGGGAAACCGGAATTTTTGGAAAACGTGAACATGGAGGTATCTTTATCTTAAACACCAAAAACAAGAAGAACGATAGGAAATTTCTCAAGACAGTGGGAAACAAATTATAATGAATATTTTGGCTCTATGTCCAAGGGCTGTCCTCAGCAATACAAATAAGAAAAAAACAGCTTATAAGAGGATAATATCAATAGAACTAAAATTTGTGATGGAAAGGTAGTGTGGTCTTCGTCGTTATTTATATCTTTGTCTTATGAATGGGTGATCGGATCTTAATGAAACTTGATATATAGAAGAGTCTTATGTCTCAGATTCTCCATTTTCAATTCGATCTGGGGCTATAGGGGGTTGGAGGGGGGAAACAAAAATATTGGAAACCGAAAATCTTGGAAAACGCTTAGAGTGGAGAGATCAATGTGAAACTTGATGGGAAGAATAAGCAAAAGTTAGAGATACGCGATTTACATAATTGGAACGGATCCATTCTCTTTGGGGGAGTTGGAGGAGGGGGGGATGTTAATTCGGAAAAATTAGAAAAATTGAGGTATTTTTAAATTAAGAACGGGTGACCGTATCTTAATGAAAATTGATATTTAGAAGGAACCTCATGTCTCAGAGCTCTTATTTCAAATCCCGACCAGATCCTTGATATTGAGGGGAAATGGAGGGGGAAACTGGAAATCTTGGAAAACGCTTAGAGTGGAGAAATTGGGATGAAACTTGGTGGGTACAGTAAACAAATGTCGTAGATCCGTGATTGACGTAACCGTACTGGATCTACTCTCTGTGAGGGGGGGGGGGGTTAGGGGATGGGGTTCAGTGCTTTGGCAAGTTTGGTGCTTCTGGACGTGCTACTACGATGAAAATCGGTATATGTGTCAGGGAGCTGCACAAATTGACTTGATAAAGTCATTTTTCCTGATTCGACCGTCTGGGGGGCTGAAGGGAGAGGAAAAATAAGAAAAAATGAGGTAAGTATAACTTACGAGTGGGTGATCGGATCTCTCTCTCTCTCTCTCTCTCTCTCTCTCTCTCTCTCTCTCTCTGATTTAAATCAATCTATTGATTCTTAGAATTTTGCTAGAGCTCATACCATATGAGCTATTGGCTCTTGGCTCTATTGGCCTCGTCACAAGGGCCATATGAGCTCTTAGCTCTTGTTTACGTTTGTAATAGTGTTTTAGTATTAATAAAATGATTGGTTGGTGATTGATGAGAGACAAAGAGATTTTTATTTAAAAAAAGACAAAAAAATACTGCTAAAAAGCCTTATGACTTGTGCGGCCATTCTCGAAACTACAAAACAAATCACTTGTCAATGGGCTCCCCTAAAAAGCAAAAAACAAAACAAAAACAAGCAAAAACAAAGTCACCACTTGAGACCCTGTACTATACTAACCTAATATAACAACACTATTATGCACTATTTTCCTACTTCATCTATATATATATATATATATATATATATATATATATATATATATATAAAATCATAAATCATAAATACCGAAACAATGGTCCCTAAGCAACCCACGAAATGTTGGCCTATCAGTCTCTTGAACTGTATCATAAGGAAGGGACTCCCATATAGAAGGAAGAACATGGCGAGTCGAAAATGCAGACTTTGTAGACCTTTTAATCGGTTTTCTAATTGCTGACGAATTCCTTGTCTCATATTCAGGCTCATCTCTCTCAAATCTCTCCTAAACTGATTAATCACATTCATCCCTTAGCGTATGCCAAAAAGGGATGCCAATCAAATCCGCCTCTTTAGCGTTATTTTTGTATTTGCATGTTATTACCGCGCACAACTTTGAGCCAGTAGAGAGAACGCAAAACCTGATTGCTACATTGTATCAGTTTTTAAGCCAATGAGCAGAAGAAAAAGCTTCTGAATCACAACAATTTTCACAAGTAAATTCCCTGCTACTCAGTGGTTTCATTTTCAATCTTTTATACCTGATAGATTTCACGTGACGATGGTGAACGCGTTAGTTACGTTGGCCGTTTTGTTTGACCTACTTTACCTTCTTGTGTCAAAACTTAACTGATTTATTCCACAAAATAACTGAAAGCACTGAAAACACAAAATATCTGAATAAATATGTTGTTCTGATATTAAGTTTGTGTTTTGATAATATGCCAAATTTGCTTTATAGGATCCTTATTTTTTCAAAGTCTGCTATCCGTCACTGCCAAGTGAAAATTGATGACGCAGATGTTGGACAGTGCCTTCAGTCTGATGGTCCTCTTTTTGTTTTACCATGGAATCCTCAGGACTATTCGAAAGGGCTTCATAAGCTAGAGGTAATTTTGGCTTTATAAATAATTTTAAATATAGACAGTTGAAAGATACAAAATATGATTTTGGGATAAATGACCTACCTACGCCCGGAGACATTTCTCTGACTCATTAATTGGTCAGAAAATGTAAATAAAAACACCATTTCTCCTAAAAAAAAACTACAGAAAAAATTCTCCCGACTCGTAAATTGATCGCAAAAATGCAAATAAAAAAAATATTTTTTTTTAGACAGTAAGATAAAATCAGTGGGAGGCAAATCCCTTCTTCACACTTTTGGTACCCTCTCCCCCTCTCTCAACTGATTTTTTTTTGGGAGGAAAGACCTGGTAGAGGAGAATTATTTTTATTCTCAGTAGGCCAATATGGTTTCGAACGCAGCACGCAGAACGCAACAAAGTTCATATGAACGCGGCACGCTTAAATGCTGAAACTCTTTATAAAAAGGCTAGAGAAAATGATTTTTGATTTTGAATTGGCTACTTAAAAGCTTGCACAACCATATATCTATTAAAAAATAAAGAAAAAATTATCCTTCAGTTTTTAATAAAAAATTCTCCATATGCAGTTAAGGGGTTTTCCGCTTCTGACGAGCATCCAATTAAGGCTTTATCTATATATATATATATATATATATATATATATATATATATATATATATATATATATATATATATATATATATATATATATATATATATATATATATATATAAAGATTGAGACTTTTACATATTAAGACTTTTACATATATATATATATATATATATATATATATATATATATATATATATATATATATATATATATATATATATATATATATATATATATATTTATATATTTATATATATATATATATATATATAAAGAAAAAAAATCATAAATCATAAATACCAAACAATGGTCTTTAAGCAATCCATGAAAATTCTCATGAAAGTAAGGAGCGACATTAAAACTTAAAACGAACAGAAATTACTCCGTATATGAAATGGGTTGTCCCCTCCGCAGTCCCACTCTCTTTACGCTAAAGTTTGACTCTTTGCCACAATTCTACTTTTTAAAACAATTAAAAACTTTAGCGTAAAGAGCGTGGGACTGCGGAGGGGACAACCCATTTCATATACGGAGTAATTTCTGTTCGTTTTAAGTTTTAATGTCGCTCCTTACTTTCAGTTAAAAAAACTAGTTTTTTTTTATTTAATTTCTGAACGTTTTTGAATTAATGCATGTTTGATTTTGGCTCTCCGCACATAAATTATTGAAATGAAATTAGTATATTAATTTTTTTTTTTGGCTAAATGGCTTTCTCTTAGTTTTGATCAGACGATTTTGAGAAATAAGGGGTGGGGAAGGAGGCCTAGCTGCCCTCCAATTTTTCGGTTACTTAAAAAGGCTACTAGAACTTTTAATATTCAACGAACGTTTTTATTAGTAAAAAATTTACGTAACTTAAGAATTAACTTACGTAACAAACTTTTATATTCTTATATTTTTATTATGTGTACGAGGGGGTTTGTACCCTCGTTAATACCTCGCTCTTTACACTAAATCGTAAGTTTTGTCCCAATTCTTTAAGAATGACTCCTGAATCAAAAAGGCCGTAGAATAAATAGTTGAAATCACTAAAAATATTTTAGCATAAAGAGCGAGGTATTTATCTCCCCCTAAATACCTCGCTCTTTATGCTAAAGTATTTTTAGAACCCCTCATATGCGTAATAATCTCTGGTCGTTTTAAATTTCAATGCTATTCCTTACTTTCATTTGAAAAAACGTTTTCATGTTTATTTTTTCATTGTTTTTTTATAGTAATGCTAGAAAATCCTGCGCCCTTTTCATTGAATTTTTCTTCCACCATGACATATTCCTCAAAGGAAAGATCCTCCCACAAAGCCCTCTCCCATCAACCCCACCCCCCAAACCAAAAAATCCCCATGAAAACGTCTGTACACTTCCCAATAACCATTACTATATGTAAACACTGGTCAAAGTTTGTAACTTGCAGCCCCTCCCTCAGGGATTGTGGGGGAGTAAGTCATTCCCAAAGACATAGTTATTATGGTTTTCGACTATGCTGAACAAAATGGCTATCTTAAAATTTTAATCTGTTGACTTTTGGAAAAAAATGAGCATGGGAGGGGGCCTATTTGCCTTCCAATTTTTTTGGTCACTTAAAAAGGGCAGTAGAACTTTTCATTTCCGTTAGAATGAGCCCTCTCGCGACATTCTAGGACCACTTGGTCGATAAGATGACCCCTGGAAAAAAAAACAAAAAAACAAAAAAAAAACAAACAAACAAATAAACACGCACCCATGATTTGTCTTCTAGCAAAAAATACAAAATTCCACATTTTTTAGATAGGAGCTTGAAATTTTTGCTATAGAGTTCTCTGATATACCGAATGCGATAGTGTGATTTTCGTTAAGATTCTATGACTTTTAGGGGATTCCCCCTTTTTTCCAAAATAGGGCAAATTTTCTCAGGCTCGTAACTTTTGATGACAAAGACTAAATTAATTGAAACTTATATATTTAGAATCAGCGTAAAAATTCGATTCTTTTGATGTATCTTTTAGCTTCAAAATTCCGTTTTTTAGAGTTTCGTTTACTATTGAGCCGGGTCGCCCCTTACTACAGTTCATTACCACGAACTGTTTGAAAAGAAAATAATTCGGTATTTCGGGGCTTCTGACATTACTCCTTTGCGGAAGTTAGGCTCAAAATTGAAAAAGGATTATATTTTTTCTCTGGGCCCCTTCCACCTCTTAGTTCGTTTATTTTCCCGTGAGTTTTCACCTGTTCTCGCTTTATAGTTGTGTTATCTCTTAGCAGTTCTTTCGTTAGTTGAGTTATGGTTGTGGTATATATGTTTTATCGCTCGTATAGTTGTGTTATTTTCAAATTATACTCCATAATAGAGAGGCTCCGAACACCCAGCATTGTATATTAAGCTCTTAATTTGACGTTTTTTTCTAACGTGACCAGATTCGTCCTGCGCCCTTTTCATTGAATTTTTTTCCCCCATGGCATATTTCTCCAAGGAAAGATCCTCCCACATAGCCCCCTCCCTCAACCCTACCCCCAAAACCAAAAAAATCCCCCTGAAAACGTCTGTACACTTCCCAATAACCATTATTATATGTAAACACTGGTTGAAGTTTGTAACTTGCAACCCCTCCCCCAGGGACTGTGGGGGAGTAAGTCATCCCCAAAAACATAGTTATTATGATTTTCGACTATGCTAAACAAAGTGGCTATCTCAAAATTTTGATCCGTTGACTTTGGGAAAAAAATGAGCGTGGGAGGGGGCCTAGATGCCCTCCAATTTTTTGGTCACTTAAAAAGGGCACTAGAACTTTTCATTTCCGTTAGAATGAGCCCTCTTGCGACATTCTAGGACCACTTGGTCGATACGATGACCCCTGGAAAAAAAACAAAAAAAAAAACAAACAAATAAACACGCACCCGTGATTTGTCTTCTGGCAAAAAATGCAAAATTCCACATTTTTGTAGATAGGAGCTTGAAACTTCTACAGTAGGGTTCTCTGATACGCTGAATCTGATGGTGCCATTGTGTTGCGGAGCAACACTACTGCTTTCGTAGTTTTTTTTTTTTTTTTTTTTTTCACCGTGATCAGCGACCTGTAGCTCCGAAGTGGTAAGAGTTAAAAATTTGAGATTTTTCAGAGGGAAGGGAAACGTGAAACAGAGTAAAAAAGTTCCAGAGAAGTTCCTAAAATTTCTAACAGTTTTCCATAAAAAAAAATAAAACGGTTTTTTTCTTAGAAACTGTGCGTTCGATGTTTGGCGTCAAGTTAAGACGACCCTAGCTTTGGAAATAAACTTGTTAGAAATACAGTTATGCTGAACTCATGTAGAACTTTCATTTGTCTCTTCGAGAACCGGAGCACAAAATTCCGTAGCTCTTACAGATTTCCCGGAAATAATTCCGGAAAAGTCCATCTCGTTCCGATTTTTTTTGGAATTTTCTCAAATTTTCGATTTTGATGTTTCTTATATTTTTATCGAGTAGTGCTATGAAAAGTATGCAAGAAGAAGTGAAGTGTTCTATATACCAAGTTGCTTCGTTCTCTAAGAAATAATTTCCGAAGTTTCGACGTTCTAGAGGTAACTTCTGTTCTGGACCAGCTAGAATTTTTTTTTCCAACGCGGTTCGACAGGTCTCGATCTCCTAACAACTGGAGCTTACAATAGTTTCTCCGAAATAAAATTCCTTCTTTGGTTTTTTCTCTTTGGAAGTTTTGTCATGCCTTCGGGGCAATTTAAATTTTTTGGTGAATTTGGTTTGTTTTATATTTTCCTAGTTTAGACCATCAAAAGTTAAGCAGAAAACTATAAGACGTTATTTCCGTATCTCTTTCAGATTTCCCGGAAATAGCAACTGTGTCCCGTAGGGCACAGTTGCACGTGTTGCTCTGCAACTGTGCCCTAAGGAACAGGGCACAGTTGCTGCAACACTTCCCGTTGCACAGGCAACGGAGGTCTAGTTTTCGTTAAGATCCTACGACTTTTAGGGGGTGTTTCCCCCTATTTTCCTAAATAAGGCAAATTTTCTCAGGCTCGTAACTTCTGATGGCTAAGACTAAACTTGATGAAACTTTTATATTTAAAATCAGCATTAAAATGCGATTCTTTTGATGTAGCTATTGATATCAAAATTCAATTTTTTAGAGTTTTGGTTACTATTGAGCCGGATCGCTCCTTGCTACAGTTCGTTACCACGAACTGTTTGACAAGGAATGAAACAATAATTTTTTCGCTTGATGGTTCAAGAGAGCCTTTTCCATTTGGAGATGTCATTTAACTATTTAACATAAACATTTCTTTTTGAGGCGTCAGTGATGAATTCTAATCTTCAGACAAGGAATGAAACAATGATTTTTTCGCTTGGTGGTTCAAGAGAGCATTTTACATTTGGAGGTGTCATTTAACCATTTAACATAAACATTTCTTTTTGAGGTGTCAGCGATGGATTCTGATCTTCAGACAAGAAACGAAACAATAATTTTTTCGCTTGATGGTTCAAGAGAGCCTTTTCCGTTTGGAGGTCGGTTTGCCCTCATGAGTGATGCAGTTACAACAGTAAGCAAATTTATATTTTCTTAATGTAATTACTCAGACAAAAGTTAGGTGCTTGTGACTTTTTTTTTTATTTGAAAATTTTTGCAATAAAAATAATGCAGATAAACATCAAAAGTGTCACTTTAAGTTGTTTGACTTTCATGCTAGTTATTGTGTGAAGTTATCTTTGACTTAAAAAAATGGTACACTGAAGAATATGAAAAATGTTAATAAAAAAAAAATTCTTACTTCATAATATACATAAAACTTGTAGTTAAGAGATTTTCTGGGTCGCTTCTACTTTCATTTACATTTTTCCGTATTTTTCCTTTTTCTTGTTATAAATACATCATCTTCCTTTGTTCTTTTTATCTCATGCGTTTGTATTTGAAATATTTTACATTTTCATGTCGTGAAGGTGGTGTTCAAAGAGAGTTTCAGTATATTATTTATATGTTTTAGGTAGTGGTATATTTGAAAGACCTGTAGAATGTTATAGAGGCGTTTTGCACTGACAAAACCGATTCTTAAACAAGATTGACAACGAGGCTCTTAAACTGGATTGTTGGATCGTAACCTATGGAATAACGAAGTTTATAAACTCAAATCTAGACTGGTCTAAATCCAAATCCACAATCTTCGTTTAGAGCGTAGTTTTCAAATTAACTATCTAGATTTTGTACTTACAATCCTGATTGCCAGTGGAACAGAATTATCATAATGTGGAGTATCAGTGGAACGCAAACTTGAAAATAAAGATTTTTATTTTTCAATCAAATTTCAGTGGAAACTGATCTTAGATATCATTTTTGGAAATAAAATTTTCTAAAAATTTTAAAATGGTCGCTTGCTAACATTAGCATATAGATGGCGTTTTATCGTCAGTATTTGATAACACGTAATACAAGTAAAATCGTATATCTATAAGAAAAAGTGGATAAAATTAAAGCAGTAGCGACCCAGAAAATCTGTTGTCTGCAAGTATTTTGCTCATTATGAAATGTCGATTTTTTTTGTCAACTTGTTATTTTCTGAACATGCCATCCAATAAATATTTACCCATTTGCGATCCATCTTTTGTTTCTTACAGGTTTCAATTTTAAGTTACAAGTTTAAATACTTCAGATTCAAATTCAGTGTAATTAAAAAAACTAGATATTATTTTGAATTCAATTGAAGTAGTTTGTTAATTTGTCTTGAGTTTGCGGTATGCTAATGTTGGATGTGTCGACCAAATTTTCTCTCTTAGGCTAATAATTGAGAAGTACTTGAGCTATCAAACACATTTGGTTCATATTAGGTGATAGAGAATTTATATACTCCGGCAGGAAGTTTGGGGTACATAGGCAGGGAGTAGGGCTCATGATGAATATGGAAGCTGCTAAGTCTTGTTTAGGCTCGGAAGGTATTAATGATAGAATACTAATTGCTAATTTTATGAATAAAAAGTTCAGGGTATCAGTTATAGTAGTATATATTATTTCCAGTTGCAGGAGCAAATAGACATGGCCCCAGGTAGAAATATGGCATTTTTATTTGGAGACTTTAACACTCAGGTCAGTAAACATAGGGATAGATGCTCTCCTAGTCTCGATAAATTTGGTATAGGAAATAAAAATAGTAATGACTGCAGACGGCTGTAATTTTATAGGTATAAATTTTATAATATAGGTATAAATGTATAAATAAAGGTGTAAAAGGTATAATAAAGGTATAAATGTATAATATAGGTATATAGGTATAAATGTAGTGGTTATAATCTAATTATAAATAACCAATACAGTGTTTGGTAATAAAACGGCCCATATAGTTAACATGGTATTCATGTGATAAAAACCACTTTGTATACAGCATCTCTCAATCTGAAAAGCATCATATTACAAAATGAACAAGTCTGTGATACCTTGGAGGTGAAGGAATGTTTTCTTTTTAAGAAGAATTAGCGACACTCCTAAAAGGATTAAAACATAATAAAACTCCAGGTACTGATACTATGGTAAATGAGTTTCTTAAATGTTGTGGCCCTGAAGTTAGAAATAAGCTATGGAAGATTGTGGGTATGATTTTTGAAAAAGGGGAAGTACCTAGCGATTTTAGGAAACCTCTAATTGAACCACTGTATAAGAAAGGTGATAAGAGTAAGTGTGGTACGAGGCATTGACCTGGTCTCTGTAGGTAGGAAATTACTCAGTAATATGATACTTTCTAGATTGAAAGATGTTGTAGACAAAGTGATAAGAGAAGATCAGTGCAGTTTTAGAAAGGCTAGAGGATGTGTTGACCAAATTTTCACTCTTTGGTTAGTAATTGAGAAGTGCCTGAGTTATTAAACACCTTTGGTCCTCAGTTTTATAGATTGTGAACAAGCGTTGGATTCTGTTTATAGAAGAGCTTTAGTGAAGGTTTTCTCCTTGTATGGTACACCAGACAAATGCGTTGAAGTGATTAGTGATATGTACGATAATAACACTGCTGCGGTTAAGGTAGGAAATAAGGTTAACAACTGGTTTCGTATCGAATCAGGAGTTAAGCAGGGTTGTGCTCTATCCCCCTTTACATAGATCATTTTATAGACATTATCTTAAGGAGCACAGGGAAGGCAATGGGAGAACACTGAATTAAATGGGGAGGAAAAACTTTCTTGGACTTAGATTATGCTGATGATTTAAGCATTCTAGATGAAAGTGTGAGCAAAATGAATGAACTTCTAGTGGTTTTATGAGTTCATGGTGCTAGAATAGGTTAACAAATTAATATTAGGAAGACTAATTCGCTAAGGCTAGGAATTAGTGAAGGTGAAAAGATTACGTTGGGTAACGAAAAGATTGATCAGGTGGACAGCTTCAACTACCTTGGTAGTATTATTAGTAAAATAGCTAAGGTTTAGGATGTTTTTTCACAGTTGGAAAAAGTTTAAAAAAATAGGATGATAGGTCTGCAAACCAAGATTAGAATGTTGGAAGCTACAGTAATGACGGTGGTCTAATACGGTTCTTATACATGGGTGCTCCGAAAAGCGGATGAAGTTTTGCTAGATTTTTTCCAGAGAAGTTGCCTACGGATTGTTCTGGGTACCTGGCTCGCTGACAGTATATCAAACAGCTGTACGATTAGTGCGCTCCTATCCTATCTAGGGCTATAATAAGAGAAAGCTTGAGATTGTTGGGGTACGTTCTGTGGATGAAAGATGACAGATTGCTGAAGATTGTCTCTTTTGGCCAACCGTCAAGGGCTAAGCGGAAAGTAGGGCTTCTGTTGTTGGGGTGGGAGGATAAAGAAAGATTTAAGGGAAATGAGAACCTCTTGGAAGCGTGTATAGAAGGAGGCTTTGAATAGATTGGGAAGGAGGAGGAGCGTGCGTAGCTGTGTTGGCTTCAGACGGCTCGGTGCTGCGATGAGTTGTTAGTAGTAGTTAGCCTAATAGACTAGTACATAACGCTATATTAAATTTTGCCGTGCGGGCGAAATCAAAAGGTAATGCAAATGCCGATATTATCAAAACTGGTTGCGATTTTTTCGCCGACGATTTGGTGAGCGAAGCGAAGAAAACAATTTGGTCTGTGGCGAATTATGCTACTCGACCAAGTGAAAGGCTGAAAGTTGCTGATACATTTGCAGACATTTTGAAAGTTTTAGACTACTGTGATAAGAATTCAGTGGAACTGCTGAAGTTTGTTATATACGAACCGGACGAAGTCCCCACAATTCCTGGCGAGGCAAGCGCTACGTTAACCCGCAAGGTAAATGATTTATGTCTAAAATTTAAGAATTTTGTGTCTATGGCTAAAGCACAGAGCCTTTGTTGCCCTTCAGCGAGTAGTGTCCCAGGCCCCGCCAATCCTGTAACAGTCAATCCCCAGACACCCTATGCCGTTGTTCTTAAAATGCCAAAGTTTCTTGATAATCCCATTGCTCGCAAGCAGTTTTTGGATACCATCTGCCCCAACTCAGCCGAAATAAGTGAGCTAAAAAAGGTGAGACAGGACTGGAAATTATTCGTCAAGTCCAAATCTTCTGCTGAAAAGATCGTTGAGAAAATGAAAGTTAGTAAGCCTGAGGTCTCTGCCATGCTCAAAGAGAAAATGTTTATTGCTGTTTTGAAAAAGGTTCCACCTAGTATGACCCAGACTGATATAGAATCCCTTGTTCCATGTGCATTAAAAGCAATAGAAATCGGTAGCTTTGAGCGCTCCAAAGTGTTCAAGCTGTATTTCGGGACCAGTAAGGATCTCGAAGACTTTCTTGCAGTCTCAGTCCGAATCGGTTATGAGAAGCTGCCTGCTGAAGAATTCAAATTTCTCCCAGAAAGATGTTATTCGTGCCATAGAGTTGGTCACTTAGCGACTAATTGCGTATTCACGCCTATATGTGGTCGTTGTGGTGCTTCTGATCACACATCCACGAAGGATAATTTGTGCACTAAAGATATGTACTGCATTATATGCAAAAAGAAAGGCCATACATGCTATAACATAAGATGTCCGGCTAATAAAGCGATAATCAATATGAATTCCCTACCAAAATGAATCTAGAACCCGCTTGTGCTAAGCATGCAGTTGCAACGTGGAATTTAAATGGAAATATCCTTAACCGGTCTATTTTTATCGAGGACCTTCTTTCAAGATATGATATTGTGTGTTTGCAGGAACATTTTGCAACCCCTCTCAGCCTTCCGTTATTGAACCTGTCACCAAACCATCAAGTTTTTACAGTTGCAGCCAAACGCTCTCGCACTCATTGCCGGCCATCTGGTGGCCTTGCGACTTACGTTAGATCCTCTCTATCAACTTCTATGTTTGACTCGGCATTAGACTTTCTCGCTATCAAAATGCATGATATTGTTATAGTGAATGTTTACCTCCCTACGGACTATCGTGATGATCGATCAGATAGACAGTTTGCCATAAGTATTGCAAGGCTATCCAAATGTATTGATAAAATAAAAAAGCATGGACTTTCGTGTCTGATAACAGGTGACTTTAACTGTGATCTTGAAAACCCGAGCGGCAACAACAGTTCAAGTTCTAATCGTGCTAATATGTTACTCGGTATGTTAGGTGATGAATTTATACTCGCGTCTAAGAATAAGAATTTTTCATATATTCATAATTCGGGAAGTATGTCAATCTAGATCATGTTATGCACACTCAATCACTTACACCGAGTGAGGTTCTTGTTTCTGATTCAAATTTTACATCTGACCATTTTCCATTGTTTTTCAATATTGATTTAAATAGTAGTGTTCCGCCTCCTCCTGGAAGGCTCCAGAAGCGTCCTTATTTTGTTTGTGATTGGAAACGTGCGTCTATGAGTTCATTTCAGTCGACTTGTGATGAACTTGTTTCAAAAATCCGCGTTCCTTTTGATCTGCTGATGGTTAGTTCTAAGAACCATCCGGCGGAATCACGAATTCGGTTGTTTATTTATTGTGGTGAGCTTGTGCACGCATTACGTCTCGCTGAACAGTCAGCTGTACCATTTAGACGGGTGTGGCCTGGTACCGAAGTACCAGGCTGGTCTGCAAATGTTAATCTTCAAAACGCGTGTAGTTCGGCAAAATTCTGGCTTTCGGTTTGGCGTGAGGCTGGATGTCCTCGAGACGGGTGGGTAAATTCGCGAAAGAACTTTCACTACACCGTAGTGCAATTATTCGTTCTTCATCTCAGGCTATCCTTACCCACCCAAATAAACTTTGGTCTTCATTGTTTAAAGAAAGATCTCATGTAACAATGACCTCAGTATCTCGAGATAATTGGGTTCAGCATTATAGAAATGAATTTTCGGCTCCTGATATCAAGCTACAAAAAAGCTTCGGTGTGAAACTGGATGATTTCTTCTCACGAAAGCGAGAAGAAAACAGTCCGGGTGTTAAAATTACGAGGTGTTCTATCCGTTCTGCTATTAGAAAACTAAAAAAAAAGAAATCGCGCGGTTGTGATGGTATATCAATTCAGCACCTGCTGTTTTGCAGCGAGCTGTTCCTTGAGCACCTTGCCCTGCTTTTTCAAATAATTTTTAACCTGGGTATAGTGCCTGATTCTTTTTCAATAGGAATATTAACACCTGTGCCTAAAAAGGGAAAGCCACTTAGCCAGTGCTCGTCTTTCCGACCTATAACTGTGGCTACAGTTTTTTGTAAGTTATTTGAGGCACTTATTGTCGATGAACTGCGGTCGAAATGCACAGTCCCAGACCATCAATTCGGTTTTCAGCCTAGTCTTGGTAGTGGTCACGTTCTTTCTGCTCTTGTTTCGGCTTTGATAGATGCTGAGAAAAGCGGTGAGAGCATAGCTCTCGCTGCACACGATGTCAGAAGGGCCTTTGATTCACTAATTCATGAGCAGATTATTTTAGATATGGGCCTAGTAGGTGTTGATCCAAGTATGTTAAACCCTTTATATGATATGTATAAAAATTTAAAAGCTAGGCTTAAGCTACCAATAACACCAAACCTGACAAATAACCCGGTACTCCCCGTTGAAAAAGGTGTAAGGCAGGGTGCATTGACATCACCTACCGCATTTAATAACATCATCGTTAAACCACAATCTAAGTCAAATCTGACATACATTCTGAGAGGAATTGATCTATCGTTAATAAGCTATGCAGACGATGTACTTAATTTGAGCCGCCTCCTTCACGGTTTAGAGGAGAATTTTATCCAGCTTCAAGTAGAATATGGAAAAATAGGCCTTCAGTTTAACGAAAAGAAATCTGATGTGTTGTTATTTAATGCTAAGCAAGGGTCTGCTGTTGATGTTAGGCTGGGTGGTGCTACTGTTCGGCTTGCCGAACACATAGTTTATTTGGGGATCCCTATTGGTTGGTCTATGCTTGAAACACGTCATCTTTTGCAGAGTCATCTGCAGAAGCGGATCTCTTTAGCGTATAGCCGTGTTGTAGTTTATAAGCGTCAGTTTGATCGGCGGATTTTGGCCCATCTATATAATGCAATGGCACTACCTCATTATCTGTATCTAAGTCCCTTTTGGAGGATTTTCCAAAAGGAAGATAAGAAAAAATTGCGGTCTACATATTATAAATATGCAAAGTACCTCTTACGGCTTCCACCATGGACAAGTAACCGTATTGTGACAAGTCGGTATGGGATCATCAACCCTAATGAAGCAATATTAGCCCAGATCGCCAGATATAACTCTAATATTGTTACTCATCCTTGGCCAATTATTTTGAGGCAATAGGTTTTTTATTTTTTGTAGTTAGATACTCATGTGTTCTTTATTTTTCTTGTGTGTTGTGTATTCTTTTGTAGTGAGTTTTTTTTTTTTTTTTTTTTTTTTTTTTTTTTTTTTTTTTTTTTTTGATGGGAATTAAATATGCATGTATGTATGTATGTATTCCTGTACAGTGATATTTAAAGTTGTATGTATGCAAAAGCGGTTCAGTGCTTCATCGAATGTTCTTTATAAATTATTCCATTGTTGTGATGTTTTTTTTTTGTTTTTTTGTTGTTTTTTTTCTTTTTTTTCTCATATTCCTTTTTTTTGTCGTTTTGTCTGTATACTCCGTCTCTGTTTACTTTGTATTGTATGACGGGTTAGAAATAAAATAAATAAATAAATAAATATTCGCGGAAAAAGTTATTACTGGGAATTCTGGGGAAATCCCAGAATATGGCCGAAGATCTATAATTCTTATAGGTTCCGAGAAATAAAAAATAACAGAATTTGACGTTTAAATTGAAGGACTTTGATTTGTATATTTAGCTATTTCAAATTCAAACTTTATGTGATCTAAAAAAAGGTTATGCTAAATCTTAAATTTTAAATTAATTGAATCTCTTTGTTTTTCGTTGTAGTTTATTTGGAATTCAATCTATATTCCAAGAACAGACATTTTGTCGGTATGTGGCTTTTCGTACAAAATTTTTTTGATATTAGATAACAAGAGTCAGAAGTGAAAGTACGGCCCCAGGCCACTTTGAATATGGTCAGTGGAATGAGATCTAAAAAGGACCCATCAATGCAAAATGACACTAATTTTAAACTTGGATATATTTAAAAGGCAATCAAATTACCCTTTTGTATTAAGTAATGCGATATGCTAATTAATATTCAGTAAAACAGTAATTTGATTAATATTCAGTATTTTTGCTTTGAATTATGTTTTTGGTTCGTGAGTATTTTAATGATAGTGAAAAAATTTTTTTCTAGGGTTTCATATCATTTTGTCAAATGAGGATTTTAATAGAATTTTATTAAATGAGGGTTTTAGTATCATTTTGTCAAATGGGGTTTTAGTATCATTTTGTCAAATGAGGGTTTTAGTATCATTTTATGTTAAATATTTTTTGCCCATTGCCGAAAATATCATTGCAAAAAGTTTCGCTGTTTTTTTTTTTTATTGTTTTTTTGTTTTTCTGTTGTTGGACACAGTTGATTTGTATGTCGTTGTCATAAAAAGTGTCGTCAATTTCCTCTTTCTTCGTGAGCCCACTAGCGAGCAATAATTTTGTCCGAATTTTTGAATATTTTCTTGTTTGAATTTTGGAGCTTGAATATTTTCTCTCTTCGCAAAAAGTGAGCTCATTGTCTAATAAGGCCTATTTTTTGGACAACGTATCAATGTTTTTATTTCCTGTAAAACTGTTACAGCTTTTTTGTGCTTTTCAGAGAAAGTATTGTTCTTACTGAATCAAACAAGACATGAAAAGTATAGAAAGTAAAACATTAGGAAGCAGAAATAGAAAGTAGAAAAATAATTTTCCGCCCGTGTCACTTCCTCGAAATAGATACTCCAATTTTAATGAAATACGATCGTAAACTGAGACAAATTATTGAATTTAGAATGCTTCATTTAAAAGCTTATTCAGCTTCATTTAGAAGCTTGTTCAGCTTCATTCAGAAGCTTAATATCCTGTCTCCACCTTATAAATTTTTGTGACTTTAGCGTTGTAGCAGTTAGCTGAATCTTAGCAGCTGAATCAAGACAAGGCAACTTAATAATAAAAAAGCCTTCATTAAGCTAATCTGACGAATTCAATACTAAAACATGCTAAACAAGGCCTAAAATAAGGCAATTGAACATTAAAAAGGTTTAATTAAGCTGGTTTGTCTCTTTCCATACTGAAATATGCTAAATAAAGCCATAAACAAGACCATGGAATATTTGAAAAATGTTATCAAGCTAATCTGTCTAACTTCATACTAAAATAAACTGAACAACTGCATTGAATAGTACAAAGATTTTATTTGGCAAGTTTGGCTATTTCCATACTGAAATGTGTTAAATAAGGCCATTGATTGGGGTCACCACAATCACGAGCTCTGTCTCTCCGTGGTGACCCAGTGTATTTTATTTGTTATGCGTATTATATTAATAAATTCAAGTTGAACTTGAATATTTGAAAATTTTTAGTAAGCTAATCCGACTGACTCCATACTAAAATATACTGAACAAGGCCCAGTGTTGCGATATTGATTTTTTGAATTGTACTAGACATAGGTCTAAAAATGTACTTCCCGGGAAAAAATGTACCAGACGCAAAAAATTTTTTTTCGCGTGTTGCGCTTCGCGCAACACGCGATCTTCTTTCGCGCTACTGTACGAATCTATACAATATCGTTCTTTTCGCTTATTTTTCTCTCTCTTCCCGATGGCTCCCATTTTCTTTTCTAACCTTATTTTTCCGCACCTTCGTGTTTTCTGGAATAGAGCTTGGCTCTAGAGCGTGCTCAGTAGCCAAAGAGCCAAAATGTGCCTATTGAGGTAAATTAGTTCTGCCAAATGAAGGTAACTCAGAGCTGGAAAGTCATGCAAAATCTGCCACAAAGGAAAAGCAGTTGAGTCGCGAAGAAATTCCACTGGATCCACGAACCACGGACCCAGAGATGTCTCTTCCGAAAATCCCTTATTCGTCTTATTCAACCAATTTGAACAACGCTTACGGAAAGCGGCAGTAGCCTAACCTAAGTGATAACCAAAAGGATAGCAATTTTAAGCAGAGTGAAGCGGAAGAAACCGCAGATAACCAAAACAAAAACTCCAAATATGCTTTGTCCATGGAGGACATATGTTATGTCTATGGGCCTGGTTCTAATCGAGAAAGGGGTTGTTGAGTTGTGGAGCTCGGAATGAGCTCAAATTAAAATTACGGCCCATTTTACGGCGTTATTTATCTTTCTTTATGTTAGATCATCGGATACAAAAGTAGGAATGAACAGAAAAACAAGATATTCACTTCTTTTAAAAACTAAAACTTCTTAGGAATTATCACGAGATCATCACGTCTTCAATATCTCTTAGCAGAGACTCAATTTCCTCCTGTTGATCATCTTCTACTTCAACAATTGCCTGTTCTTCAGACCCTTTCTTTTTTTCCTGAGGGTTCCAGGAGACACAAGTACCATGGTCGCGAATATGCTCCCTTGTCCGAATCAAGGAGTAAATGGTGTCAACTGCAAGGCGGTTTCGAGACTTCGTTTTAACCACCGACACTGCACTGAAAATACGTTCGACACAGGCCGATGAGTGTGGAAGGGACATGACAGAAAACATGAATGTACAAAGCTCTGCATACTTTGAAGAGCCAAGACCATTTTTAAGCTCGTTCAGTTTCCCCCAGAACACCTCTGGACTTTTCAAGTATTGGGGTGGCAAATGCTTTGATTCAGCAGGGATTGATCGCCACTGAGAGCTCAATTCTTCTAGAGATTGTCGGTTGACTAAGTTAGGAAACATGACTAGTACTGGTACTAAATCCTCTCGGCCAGAGGCAGCCACAACCGGGTCGATCACTTTCATTTTCTGCAGAACCTTAAAGGTTGAGTTGCAGTAAAAGCGGACATAAAACTCCTTTGCCAACTTCACATAAAACTTCAGACACACTAGTTTGAACGCATGCACTGTTGGGGCAGTAATATTTTTCTCGATAACCTCAGCTTCCACGTTTGCTCCCACATAGATTCGTTTGAGAGGCAAGAAATACTCTCGGTTGGACGGATCATAGGTCCCTAACGGCTTGTTTTCAACTACTTCCGGACGTAGGAAGTTCCTTAGGATAGTCCCAAATACCGTAGAGACCTCGTTGCAAAGGCAGTGCAGCCTAACCCCCTCAGCTTGAAACAATATGGTCAGCTTGTTGACTTGCAGCAAAATGAAGCCCAGGAACTGCAAGTACAGTTTCGTGTACACATTTTCCATCATTTTCAGGACCTTTTCAGCAGAGGCCGACTTGATGGCCTTGAATTCCTCGTAAAAGTACACTTTCAGAGCTCTCCACTGTTCTAAAATTAGCATAACTACGGACTCGAGAGACAGCCAACGGACGTCACAGACTTTCAGCAGTCTATGGTTTTTCGTATCTGTTATCCCCTGAAACTCTGCATATGCTGCAATACGCTTTGGTGAATGCTGTATATAGTTATATACATCACGGACAAACTCATCAAATTCTAGTTGGATCTCTTTGGAGGCGTTAGACGCGCATAGTGCAAGGCTATGGCACACACAGCCTACAACAATAACATACGGATTGTCAATTTTCACAAGAGCCTTCAGCCCCTGTACCTCCCCCATGTTCACAGAGGCATTATCCCATCCGAAACCTATGCAGTTCTCTTTTGGGATATTTCTGACGCTGAGTAGCTTATCTACTTCTCCCTTCATTATCTGAGCTGTTGCTGATGGCACCTCGACAAGTCCTAATAAGCGATCGCAAACACGTTTTAACTGAGGACACCAGAAGCGAGCAACAACAGCCATAGATTTAACAACAGATTTGTATTTCCATTCATCCAACAAGATTGAAAACTTGCATTTCTGCAATTTCTCTGAGAGAGCCTGGTCTGCATCAGGTGCCAACTTTTTCACAATGATATTTCGGGTTTTGTCACGGCCGCACGTAATCTTACCTGCGATCACGGAATCAGGGACACACATTTTTTAGGAGCCCTGGCAGATGTTCCATAACCCTAAATGGCAGGTTGTGTTCAGCAATAAAGCCGCTGAGCTTCAGCTCTGCATTCTCAACACTCTTCTGCAACATCACACTTTTCTTAAATTCAACGTTACTGGAGCACAAGTTTGCTAGATCAGTTGTATGCTGCTTTGCCTCAGAGTTCTTTACATGGAATTTATTTTTGGAATGTCGAAGAGCATGGGTTTTTCCTCCAATGTAACTTTTGTTGCAAACCAGGCACATAAATCTCGTACTGTCCTTCTCATCCTTCCGAATCCATTTCTGCAGGTCTTTGTCAGAAAGCCAGTCACTGTTAAATTTGTGCTTGTAATGTGTCTTTTTCTTTTTTGGCTTTGCCTTGACATTCATTCTCTCATCAACACATTCGTCATCAGAGTCAGACTCTTCAGATTCACTAGATTCAGTACTGCTGCCGCTTTCTTCACCTAGTGATATCATATCCTGGTCACAGTTTTTGCTGTTCTTATCACTGCCCAAGTTTGCTTGGCTATCAGGGTTTATTCCAGTCTGTACTTCTGTCACCTCATGCAATTCTTCAGTGGGTTTGTTCGGATTTTCTTGTCTCTTATCTGTCTCATCTGGAGGTCCTGGCTTTTTGAAAAACTGTTGAAGTTTTGATTGCTTCATTTTGTCCTTAAAAACGATATATAGCATATAATTTCATGTATCTACTAGCTACTCTCTACTACGTATGGTAAATCAAAAAAGAGGATTAAAACTAGCTTTTTTCACGGTAAGAATGACAAGCATACTAGGCTAGATAGTAATTTTACTTTGGGATTTTTTTTGTTAGCTTTACCCTTGATCAGGTAAACAGATGCTGACAAAAAACCAGAGATTCCCTTCTACAATCACACAACACAGAAGTACGGATTTCCTAAAGAGATTTCCCTGAAAAACTGTGTTATGTGATAGCAGTAAATAATGCATGGGTGATCGAAATATGTACTGATATTCCAATAAACACGGTGACAAAGACAGTGAAAACTCTGATCACAAAGATGTGTGCGCCTGTCATCTCTTTAAGAAGAGTAACCATCTGGTAAGCTACTACAAAATTACCCATGGCCATGATAGATATAAAGGAACGCTTATCCTCCACAGAATTTCAGGCTGTGGGATACTTGTCACTGACTTTGTCAGGTACTACCCATGTCAGTAATTATCCTGATTTTGGTAGAGTAGCCTACAGGTTAAAAAAAAATACAATAAAGGTTCCTGCTTTTTTTATTCCAAAACTAGCAATGGTACAGTAGAGGTATGCTTATTTAAACAGTTACCATACTTAAATATAAACAGTGCAGTTTTGGGCTAAATGGTAGAATGAAGATCCAAAATACCTATTCAGGTAGACTATTTTCAGAGGCCCCTAATTGCCTACTTTGGCTAATTGTTAGTTAACTTCAGTCACAGCAAGTGCATGAAAATGGCAAAGTTCAAAGTCAACAAACATTCAAATAAGTATACCTCTACCCAAGTATGCTGCACATGAAAGGTTCATGAAGGTAGATTTCACCATGGCATATGTCTAGCCGATATGCTCTCCACTACACTCCTAGTCACTCCTACTCTAAGCCTCTTCTATCTGCTTTTCCACAAGTGATCAGCTTAAGAAACATGGGGGCTAATCGCATACAGGTATGGCTCACATAAAACCTATTGTCATTCATACTATAACTGATAGATATTTTGAACAGTCTGAACTTGTAGGTTTGAATGTGCATTTTGTTAGATCACTAAGCTAGTGATCGAGCCTGTAGCAATGTGGGTTGCAAGAAGGACTTGTTGCACAAATACCGTACATAACAATCATCTGAATAAGCCACTACACTACATACTTAGCGTTGCTGACATGGCAAATCTGAAGAAGACTTCAGCAGGCTTACCTCACAACTGGAGTTAAGATGATAGCATTTTTAGTTTTTGAAAATCCGCGGCAACTTTCCGTTTTCCGTAACGACTCCAAATTTACCATAGAGTTAACCTCTAAATAAAAGCAGACAGACAAGTCGCGAGAGTATTTGCCATAGCAATGAATGGTAAAGGTTCCGTTTACAAGTAAAAATCGTTCTTTTTTTTAGTTTTGGAGAAAATGTACTGAATTTGTACCAGTTCGACGTAAATGTACTTATTTTCTGACTTAAAAAAAAAGTTGTACAGATGTACAGGTCAGAGAAAAAAGTACTGAATCTGGTACAATTGTACCACCCATCGCAACACTGACAAGGCCATTGAATATTAAAAAGTTTTTTTTGCCAGTTGGACTGTTTCAATACGGAAATACGGTCATAAATAAGGTCATTGAATATTTGAGATTTTTTATTGAACTAATCTGACTAACTGTATGCTAAAATATACTGAACAAGACCATCGAATATTAAAAAGATTTTATTTGGCCAGTTTGGCTGTTTCCATACTAAGTGGGGTAAACAAGGGCATTGAATATTAAAAGAATGTTATTAAGCTAATATGACTAATTCCATGCTACACTATGCTAAACAAGGCCAATGAATATTAAAAAGAATTTTTTAAGCCAATTTAACTGTTTCAATACCGAAATTTTCTAAACAAGGCCGTTGTTTTAAGCAGAAAGTTAAAACATATCTCATGTTTGAACTAATTTTTTTGGTCCTGGAAATTACTTTTTTTCTTGTCCTGGGAACGGTCTAATCCTGGTTTCTTTTTGGTCCTGGAAATTGTGCTATTTGAGCTACAGGCTAGTAAAAAAAGTTTATAGTTTTTTTTTGGAATTTCTAATTTTGCGAAAATGGGGGCTATTCCCCCAATTTTCTGGTTGACATCGGATATCCAGTAAAACTAAAGTCTAAGCTACAAAACAAGAAAGTGATGCATAAAAAACAGGCTTGATTCCTTGAAAATGGTAAAAATTACATTAAAATACCTTTTTTTTGATGGCTTAATGACTTAAACTGATCTTTGTCATACTTGAACAACAGACAAAATGGTTTAATTTCCTTCAGCACTTCCTTTTCTTTTATTTAATTATCTCTGAAATATTTTTATTTAACCAAATAATGCATTTCGTAAATTCTTGTTAGTGGGTGTTTTAGAAAATAAGTAATAATTTTAGAACATCAAAAAAAAATTTAGTGGTAAAGATTCGAATAGATTTTATGAAATTTGGCAAACGTTAAGTCGGTCATTTCCTGTTCCATTTCCTGAGTATATAAAATCAGAAGATAATCTTTTGCATAATTTTCTTTCTTTTAATTTAGATTTAGAAAATAATTTTGTATAATCTTTTGCATAATTTTCTTGCTTTTTAAATTAAATTAAAAAATGGACACTTCCCGCTTTTTGAAGGTTATCGTCAAATATCAGAAATTTTAGCAAGAATTATTTCCAGCTTATGACATAAAAAATGGTCCAAAAGAAAATTATATAAGAAAAAAAGTTATTAAAACAATATAACAATGCTAAAAATAAGAAAATATAATAATAATAAATAATAATATATAATAAATAAGAATAAAATAAGAATTTAAATTTTTTGAGGTTTGGTGGCTAAAAAAGACCGTGTCTTAGTTGAGGGAACTACAAAATGTCTTTTCAATGTTTCGAAATTTAAACTTTTTCCTTTGTCTATGTTCTATTAATTTTTCTCTACTCAAGTTATTTATTTCTCGATTGATATTTATGTTCTTATTTAGGCTCAGTGTTTATTTGGCTTCCTTTTTGCTGCCTGGATTCTTCCTCTTTGTATTTTAAGAATTTGCCATTATCGAATATTGGGTAAGTTTTATCCTTTTCAGTATTGTCCTTTTATATCCTTTAATCCTTTTTATATCCTTTAAGTTTTATCCTTTTCAAATAGATCTAATAAATAAAATGAAATAATGGTTGGTATTACCAATCATTATTACCAACAGTAGGTTTTATTATAAAAACTTATTACCAACTTGGTAATAGTTTTTTTCTACCAGTAAAGAAACATGTCAAGATATACCATGCGCTTCCGCGCTGAGCATTCGGTATTTCCTTCTATAATTACTTCTTTTACCTTAATGGTTACCCCAATAGTTATATGCTTACCCCCCGATTTCGGTATTTCACTTCTTTTACCCCGATGGTTATATGCTTAATATGTGCTTAGTTGAAAGCTCCTCTATGTGCTTCATAAAAACTAGGTCAAATAATACCTATTTGAAAATAGAAATCGCATATTTCTGAAATCGCCAATAATATAATAATAATAGAACAATAATAATAGAAATCGCCAATAATACCTATTTTTGAAAATAGATCGCATTAGCAATTCTTATATCTGAATTTAATTGAAAGAAACAAGTTTTTTCTAAAGAAAATAAGGAGCAACACTAAAACTTAAAAGGAACAGGAATTATTCCATATATGAAGGGGTTGCCCGCTCCTCATTACCCCTCTCTTGACGTTATAATGATGATAGAAGGTAATAAGCTTACCTAAGCTATGGATGTCAGGTGATTGATTTTTCTTCTAACGATAATTTCGACAGGATCTGTGCCTGTCATCATTAGGTTAATTCAAATTTCTTGCCAGAAAGTAAAATCACTAAATAAATAAAACTAAAAACACTGAACAACACTAATGATGAGCCGAACCTGGAGTTATTGTTGTGCCATGGCCCGAATTTTGGTAGAGGCGTTGATGGCTGCTGTCCTAGTGGATCTTAAAGAGGCTGGGCCTTTAGGAAAGGGGTGGAGTTTTTTGTGAGTTTTCAATTTATGGGTGATTGGTTCCCAAGTTTTGCTAATATGAAACTCACCATTGTCTTTATTGATGGCTGGTTTATTTTTAGTAATTTCCAAAGCTTCTCTGATTTTCTGCTTTAAGAGTTGTGGGACAATAGCAATAAGTTGGGCTTGGTCAAACTTAATGGAGTGGGAAGGGTTTTCAAAGATATGATGGGCCAATGCAGAGAAATTATCTTCCTCCTTTAGCTTTGTCTTTTTAAGGCAGGCATCAATGGAATCAGCATGTTCTTTTAATCGGTGATGTAGAGGTCTCATGGTACGACCTATATAGGTATCACCACAACTGCAAGGAATCTCATATACCCCTGGTGGATCTGAAGTAATCTTATCCTTGCCTTTGTTCAAGAAGGAGGAAATAGTCCTTCCAGAGGGAAAAAGCACCTTAAAGCCAAGTTTAGTGAATTTGGAGCTTAAAATGTCAGTAATGCCCTTGATAAAAGGTAATGACAAAAAGGGTTTATCATCTTCAATATTAGACCTAAAGAACTTTTTTAAAAAGGTTCTGATTCTAGTTACATGACGTTGTGTTTTAGAAATCGTTCTTAAAGAATTAAGGCAAAAGATCGAAGTTTAGCGTCAATAGTGGGGTATTGAGAAGGGGGCAGCCCCCCTCATGTACGGAATAATTTTTGAGCGTTCGAAGTTTTAATGTTGCTTCTTGCTTTCAATAGGAAAAAACTTGTTTTTTTTGCTTAACTGCTAATGACTTTTCAAATAATCTTGGTAAATCCTCCCCTCCCTCCGTGGAAAATCTCCCCCGTAATTTTTTTTTTACAGAAACTCTCCCATGTAAAATTTATCCGTCGGGATATTGCCCCCGGATATTTCCATCCTCGCTGCGAATCCCTCCACCAGAAAATTTCTTCCTTACAATTCCACCTGAAAATATTCCTTAGCGTGCTTTCATTTGAATAAAATACTTGTTTTTATTTAATTTCTGATTCTTTTCAAAGTCATGTAGGAATCCTCCCTGTTTGGAAAATATTTCTGGGAAATACCCCCTCCCCCACGGAAAATTTCTCCTGCAGAAAATTTATCCATGGAGAATTTCTCCTGGTGACATTTCCCCCATGGAGAATTTGTCCTGTTAGATCTCCCCCCAATGTAAAAATCCCCCAGAGGATTCTAATTCCGCTGAAAATTTTCCCCGGACAACTCTCCCAAATTATCTCTACATGTAAAATGGGGTCACCAACGAGAAAGTAAGACAAATAAAACGGATTTCGGATTCGAATTCTGGTGAGTTTTCACCATGTAAAATTTCTCATGGAAATTTCACCCCCGGAAACTTCCATCTCAATGGGAAATTCTCCCTGTAGAAAATCCATCCCCTGAAAATGTCGGTACACATCCCTGTAAGAAAAGGCTAAATATAAACAGTGGGCAAATTTCATAACTTGCGGCCCTTCCTCCAGAGGTTCTGGGGGGTTGTGTCATTTCAAAGGAATAGTTATTTTACTTTTCAACTACACTGAAGAAAATGGCTATCTCAAAATTTTGATATGACTACTTCTGGGAAAAAAGGAAGCTTAGGAATTTCTACCTGGGGCCAAATAGTTGAATTTTTTTGTGTGCCCAACTGTCCTAGCTTGTAATTGCATGTTTACTTGCATAACATTCGAGGCAGATAGAAGGCCCTAGTAGGCTTTGGACCTCTTATTCCCCTTTGTCATTTCAGTCAACTTGTTGTTCAACTAAACATTCAATTAAATTTTTATTAGTCTAGCAAATGTCAAAGTTTATAAATTGAATCAATGGCCCCTCATTGCAGAATGGCCCCATTTTGACTTTAGACGCTTTTTTGCCTCTCATTCTAGGCAAATTAACGGTCCTGTGTCAATTCTAAATTCTTGCTTTCAACCTGCCTTAGAACATAAGTAGACGTCGCTTGTTTACCACTCATTTTCAGGTAATCTAATGGTCCTATGTCAACTTTAAATTTTTGGCCAACCTGCCTGAGACTCTAGGCAGGCCTGACTTGCTAAAAGATAACAAACCATGTATTGGTACAATAGGAGAGGCACCCGCATAGGCAAATAAATAATAGGCAAACGAATAATAAAAACACTGTAAATAATAATATTCCTAGGCTCACAAACATCTAGATGGGGTGCGGACGTATGTACAAGCATAAAACACATTTAAATCCATTTTTCAGTATAAGTCCAATTTTCTAATATATTTGCCACTCTCCCGACGTACTATTCAATATATTTCCCATCTATCAACTATATTGGAAAATTTTCCATTATAATGGAAATTTTTCATTATAATGGAAGAGCTGAGCGTGCTGAACCTGAAAGAACCTAAACAGAACTGTTCCATTTTAATTAAAAAATCAAGGGATATTTCCCTCCAATATTTTTTTTTTCACTTATAAAGGGCACTAGAACTTTAAATATCGTTTCGAATGATCCTTCTCCCAATATTCTAGGAGAACTGGTTCGATACGATCACCCATGAAAAAAAAATAATAATAAGATAAATACGCATCCGTGATCTTTCGTCTGGCAAAACATAAAAAAAAATTCATATTGTTTCAGATAGGAGCTTGAACCCTCTACAGCGTGGTTCTCTGATACGCTGAATCTGATAGTGTGATTTATTGATATACTTTTCGTTTGAAGCTTGATTTAGTATATAACAACCCGAGAGGCGCTTAACAAAGCCTCACATCATGTTCCCGCAGGCAACCATTGGTTTCCTATATATTATAAACGAATATCTAAAAAATAAGAAGTTATAAAAGAAATTGGGACTCAAAACCCCGATATTTCTTTTAAGCCTTTATTTCTTCCATACAACTTCCTGAATAGTGAAAAGTTTGTTCCTAACGTGATTACTTGTTCGGCTCAATCCCAAATTATCCGATCTCTTAGGCACTAATTCAGCCAAGTTCGCTTCTATTATATAGGAACAAGAAATAGCTGAGGATTAATCTAGGTCTGCATATCCTGTTAGCGGAGAAATGGCAATGATATTTAAATTTTACTTATCATGTTTTAGTGCACTCATTATTTGCTGACTGGAGGATAATAGTACTTCCAGTGGCTAGTTTCTTTGATGAAGTAGTCAAAGAGGTGAAAGGACTCAATGATAGTCTATATACCTCTATAATTTTTGGCACTGAAACTGTTGTTTTGAAGTTGGAGTCTATTAAAGTAAATTACAAATAAATATTAGCTAATGAGCTAATAACACAAATGGAACAAAATTGAACTTGAGTGGAATCTATTGTAACTAATGCCATTGCCTTTTAGTATCTTGTTGGGGAAAAAACTACTAATACTAGGTCGTGGATGTATCCGGGGGGCATGGGGGCTTGTTCCCTCCAAAATCCTACATTTTCTAGAACTTCAGTGTGCTTCTTATTTAAAATTTTACATAGAACTGGTTTTTATTAGTTAGTCCCCCCCCCTCCCGAAAAGTTTCTTGGTATGTGTCTGTACTAGGCGGCAATATAAAGGTGCCACAGCCAAGCTTGATCAACAATTCGGCATAACTCTGCTTCTTAGGAAATCGTGTCTTCACTGTGTGCCGAAAAATATGATGTATATATTTGTAATATGTATTATATATCGATTTGCAATATTTTTGTTGGATCTTACTCTATGATCTCCCGATACTGAGATCTCTTTTAAATATAATCGGTCCATCAACGAAGGTGAAAGAGACATGACCGATGGTCATATTTAGCATGTCATAGCTAACCGCAAGAGGTGCTAAACTAAGCTATATTTACTTTAGCCATATGACTTTGGAAATTTCCAATACTCTTCTTTTCTACGTTTATGATGTTTTCTTATATTTTTTTTTAGGTGGTGCGTTTGTTAAGCCAAGACTATCTAACGATTTTTTTGGACGTTTGGCCCGAAATTTTTGGATTGCAGCAGCAACCGATCGTATTTTCATATTTATTATGTTGGGCATGGTTTATCTGCTAATCGGTAAGGCAAATTCTGTATTATTTACCTATAATCAACATTTATGTGTTTGAAATAGTGTTTCAGTGCGTGGAATAGAATAATTGACATTTAACTTTCATAAAGTACCGACTGGAAGATTTGAAAAGGAGAGCTACTTTACTTAACTTTATTTATAGGTTTACAGAGACACCTAACATATTTATTTTTGCTGTAGGATAGACCAGCCATGATGAAGATTAAATACTTTCAGTTTAAAGCCTATCCACCTCAACTTTACGTAACCTTTGGCAAAATCATGCCACATATTCAGTTAAACGCCTTAATTTTACAGTTTTTTTAACCTCATCTAGTCCCTGAACAAATTTATTGAGGCAAAAATATGCCTCACTGGCATTCCATCCTGGTCTTGGGCATCTTAGTTTAATTCATTCCGAGACCCTAGCATTCATATTATCATAGAAAAAATATCTTCTATTTTTAGTCCATTTTTAAAACGACTTTTTTTTTGTATTTTATTTTTTGTCTAAACATCTTTGTAGTGATAATGGCGCAGATCTCGTTGTAACGAGAACGGTTAACGTTTTATATAACGGTTCAGTTTTATATTTGAATTTGCCGGTAAAAACTAGGCTACATAAACTTTTTACTGATGTAATTACAGAAAAAATAAGATGTGTGTAGCAATAGCGCAAATAATACTTTTTCTGAAAATGTTATATTATGTTTACTGACAAGTCCTTTGTGTACTCATAGTAATCAAAAAGAAGAAATGTCTATAAAGTTATTTCGGTTCCTGTATATGTAGTCTGCAAGATTCATTAAAAAACTTTGAATCAGAAGCAAGTTAAAAAGTGTTCCAATCAGAAGTGAAAGCATACAGTTATAGAAGCAAGTGTCGAGCAAAATGTTTGACGCATTTTGCCTTTTATACCCCTTCCAATGTTGTTGAACCTCGAAATGTGTCTTGTGTCCATGTCACATTATAGTAACAGGTGTCCATAAAATTAAACTAACGCACGACCGCTAGGCTATGTATTCCGTATTTTTCGAGTTGATTGTTCAGCTTTCAAGCATAAAATTTGTGATTGACCAGTGTCTAGAGTTATTTAAAAAAAACTTTGAATCAGAAGCAAGCTAAAAAGCGTTCCAATCAGAAGTGAAAGCATACAGTTATAGAAGCAAGTGTCGAGCAAAATGTTTGACGCATTTTGCCTTTTACACCCCTTCCGCTTTTGTTGCATCTCGAAATGGGTCTTGTGTCCAGGTCATATTATAGTCACAGGTGTCGAAAAAGTTAAACTCGTGCACGACTGCTAGGCTACATATACTGTTCATAATTTCTCGAGTTGATTATTGTTCAGCTTTCAAGCATAAAATTTGTGATTGACCAGAGTCTAGAGCTATTAAAAAATTTGAATCTGAAGCAAGCTAAAAAGTGTTCCAATCAGAAATGAAAGCATATTCCTATGGAAGTAAGTGTGGAGCAAAATGTTTGACGCATTTTGCCTCTTATACCCCTTCCGCTTTTGTTGCATCTCGAAATGTGTCTTGTGTCCAAGTCATATTATAGTCACAGGTGTCGATAAAGTTAAACTCATGCACGACTGCTAGGCTATGTATACCGTTCATAATTTCTCGAGTTGATTATTGTTCTGCTTTCAAGCATAAAATTTGTGATTGACCAGAGTCCTGGCAGTGCTGGAGTCATCCTATTTCTGATTACTTGTGTTTTTGTATGTTTACTGACTTGGCAGCCTAAATTGATAATTTTTCATAAAAATTTCTTAAATCAGGCAAAATTTGTGAATTTCCTAAAAAAAAATCTTTTTTCAGGTCCATGGTTTGTTGGCGAATTGGCAGACGGTCTCTATGGTGTCATTTTCTTGTGGGGAACTTTTGTCGGCAACGTATATCAACCTGGTTCCTTGTCATATTTCTATGGGGCCACACATGTAAGCTTTGAATATCATATAATTTTTCCTCGTCTTTTCTCTCTTCCTCTCGGGGAGTCCTTCAGACCAACCCTTTAGTCCCTACATTGAACGTGCAAGGCCAAGAGCGGGAGAGAGAGTCGTTTTTAGTCAAATGATAGCTATACTTGTATAAGAAAAAGACGGAATACGTAGTGAGCAAGAATTAAGAGTTTGTAGAGGAGAAAGAGTAAGCACCGCATAAAAAGAGACAAGGGATAGAAAACCGATTGAAAGACCTAACCTAAACTAAGGAGAAGCCACTCATCTTCCACAACAACGTGCTCTTTACGCTAAATTTTTTTAGTACTTAAAAAAAAAACTTCTTTTTGCTCTAATTAAACGAACATAGTATTTCTGGAGTCATTCTTAAAGGATTGGGATAGAATTCAAACTTTAGCGTAAAGAGCAAGGTATTAGGGAGGAGTAACACCCCTCATATACGCAATAATTTCTGTTCGTTTTAAGTCTTAATGTTGCCCCTTACTTTCAGTTGAAAAAAAACTTTTTTTTTATTTAATTTCTGATCGTTTTTTAAATATTGCCAGGAAATATGGATACTGCTCCACGGAATAATTCCTCCTCCCCAAGGATTTATTCTCTAGACAATTCAATCCTGGTGAAAATCTAAGCCGGACAATTATCCTTAACATCTCCACGCGTAAAATTGAATTGGAATAGAGAAAGCAAGACAAAAGAAGAATTTCGTATAAGAATTCTGAGAAATTCCCCCAGTAAATGAAAAATTCACCCTCTGGAAAATTATCTCCGTGGAAAATACCACCAGCAGAAAATCCCCCCAAACAAAATGTGTGCATACTTCCCAATAACAAATACTATGCGCAAACAATAGGCAAATGTTGTAAATTAAAGAAATTTCCTCAGAGGCTGTGGGAGGTTCATGATATCCCCAAAGGCATAGTTATTCAGCCTTTCAACTATGCTGAACAAAATGGCTATATCAAAATTTTGATCGGACGATTTTGAGGAAAATAGGCGTGGGAGGGTGTATTGTTGCCCTCCAATTTTTGGGTTTCTTTAAAAGAGCACTAGAACTTTTAATTTCCTTTCAAATGACCCCTCTCACGATAGTCTAGGACCACTGGGTCGATACGATCCCCCCTGGAAAAAAATAAACACGCATCCGTGATCTTTTTTCTGGCAGAAAATAAAAAATTTCAAATTTTTTCAGGTAGGTGCTTGAAACTTCTAGGGTTATTTTTATGCTGAATCTGATTTTGTGATTTGCATTAAGATTCTATCACTTTTTATTTAGGGAGTGTTTCCCCCTTTTTTCAAAAGCCAAGCAAATTTTCTCAGGCTCGTAACCTTTGACGGGTAACTTGTTGAAACTTATATATTTGAAATCAGCATAAAACTCCGATTCTTTTGATATATTTATTGCTATCAAAATTCCACTTTTTAGAGTTTCGGTTACAATTGAGCCTGATCGCTCCTTACTTACAGTTCGTTACCACGAACTGTTTGACACGATAGAGTCATGCCGAAAACGAACCAATGAATGCTGATCGTGTTGACGGGAGCCCAGGTTCAACACGTTCAGTCTGTTCTAGAAGATTGACTTTGACTCAGTCCAGGATGAAATCTAGAATCTCAAATTTTTTTTGTTACACTTGTTAAACATTTTTTTTCGTTAAACTTGAATAATTTCAAACGAATTCTCTTTACCTTCAAAAGGGTTCGTAAATAATTTCTAAACTTGGTTTAAACCTTAAAACGTTTTTTTTTTACTTTTACTTACACAGGATATCCATGTTGCCACCCTTACAAAACACGCTGATCTATTTCTTATTCTACTCTTAGGCTTCTTTCAAAATGTGTTTGCCTAAGAATCATACGAAAGTTCTTAAGCCGAACTGGCCAGCCATGACAACAAACAACAAAGAGCGATAAAACTCAACAACAACAACAAAAATATCAAACGAGACTGCGGCCAGTAAAGACAAAAGAGATGAAAGATTAAAATAACGCGGGTATTTCGCCTGTATCTTAACTAGGCGTCCTCAGCACAATATAAAAAGAAAAAACACTAAACTAAAAACAAATAAAACCCACCACTAAAAATAATAAATACAATTGTCACTACTGATCCACGTAGGGAAAAGAAGTTATAAGAGTTACTTCAATGAGAACATCAAAGCAGTTGCTTTGATGTTTTTGAGTTCATTTGATGTTTATTTGTTTTTAGTTTGGTGTTTTTCTTTTTATCTAGCCGCAGTCTCGTTTGATTTTTTTTTCGTAATCATATCCTTCACAGTTACACATCTTTAATTTGGCCTCTATTGGAACATATGTATCTTGTTTAGTTTTGTGGCATAACTGATGAAATTAAACATAGGATTCGCATATCTATAATTGCTCCCTCTCAATATTTCGAAAAATACCTTTTTTGGTAGCTGTATAGAAAAATAACTTTTCTTGGTATTTTTGTTGAACAAAAAGTTGCCCCCTCCCTATGTTTTGTAAAGTAAACCCCTCCCCTCCACCGTATTTTCTTGAATTCACACCACTGAAATTGAGGAGTGCTTACCTACACCGAACAGAACAAAGGCTGGATGTTTTCCAGACTGTCCCGACTTTGGAGTAAAAAAAAAAAAAAAACAACAAAAAACTGTTGGAAGTCAAAAAATAAATGTTCTTGAAATTAATATACTTCCATAAGTTTTTTTTGTGCAAAAATCAAAGCCCGAAAAAGGGTCGAACAACTCTTCCCTCCTATGTTTAGAAAACACTTTTTATGCTACAATTTTCTACTTGTAAGATTCTTTCTTTATTTTCTTTGTAGATTTTATTCTTTGCAACACCGCTCCATTTTATTGCAATTCATCGAACAGGACAGAGGCTGGATGTTTTAGATAGTGAAGTTAAAAGACCGGGTCTTTTTTGGACGGCTCTTCAAAACTTACCTGTCGTTATTCTAGTCGCATTCCAAATCATGCAGGTATGAGATTCTACCCTTTTCTTGAGAAATTTTGATATTGGATTGGCACCTAGTTCATTGCTGATTTCAATGTTATAAAGGCCATGGATATGTTTCAAAATTGCAAGGATACTACATGGACAAATTTATGTAAATAATCAGACAAGCGTTTTAAATAGCAAGGAACAAGGTTTGGGAAAATTGTGACTGACTTGGCATTTGAGAACTAATACGAGTTGGGGCTATTTGAGCTTGCTGTTCCATTATAGAGCTATTCTGCGCTGGACTATGCTGGATCATTTGCGGAATGAATTTTTGCAAAAATGAAAGATTTTTTTGCAAAATATGCTATTACTTAGTTGCTGACGTTATGATACATAACATGATCCCAATCACCTCTAAAGAAAACGTCTTTGTCAGATTATCTTTAGTTTCTGGATTTTCAGCATTATGCTTAGACAAGAAAAGGCCCTTTCATTGCCTACCTCCCTAAAAATGAAATTCATATATATGGTACATTTATACTTTGCTGGTCATTTAAAGCTAAAATAGCTTTAATGTCTAAATTGAAGTATTTAAGCTGCATGTTATCGTTCTTAATTTTTATGGCACTTGGTATTTACCAAGTGGGACATAGCGATCGCAAATTCTGTCGGTCCCGGTTTTGCTAGTTTAGGCACTTTCAGATAAGCTAGTACGGTGAAATTTGGCTGGCGCATTAGGGACCAGACCAGATTAAATTAGAAATAGTTTTTTTCCCGATTCGACCACCTGGGGGAGAGGGAAGTGGGGGGACGGTTAATTTGAAAAAATTTGAAAAATGAGGTATTTTTAACTTACGAACGGGTGATCGGATCTTAATGAAATTTGATATTTAGAAGGATATTGTGTCTCAGAGCTCTTATTTTAAATCCCGACCGGATCCGGTGACATTGGGGGAAGTTGGAAGGGGAAACCTAAAATCTTGGAAAACGCTTAGAGTGGAGAGATCGGGATGAAACTTGGTCGAAAAAATAAGCACAAGTGCTAGATATGTGACTGACATAACCAGGCCGGATCTTTGTCTTACGAATGGGTGACCGGATCTGGATGAAACTTGATATATAGAAGGATCTTATGTCTCAGATACTCAATTTTCAATTTGAACCGGATTCGGGGACATGGGGGGTTTGAGGGGGGAAATAGAAATCTTGAAAAACGCTTAGAGTGGAAAGATTGGGATGAAACCCTATGTCCGAGGGCCATCCTCACCAATACAAAAATATATAAGAAGAAAAAACTTACAACAGGATAAAATCAATAAAACAGTTCTAGCATCCTTACCTCAGCGAAGTTCAACCAGGAATTCCCATGATTAATGATTCATTAATGATATGAATTATTTTTAATTACGAGATCAGCAGCCAAAGAAGCAAGGCTAGCATTAAAAACGTGTTTTCTAAATGATTCTCTTTCATTTCAATGAATTGCCTCGTTTCTTCACAATTTATTTATCAGTCCTGGTTGAACTTCGCTGAGGTAAGGATGCTGAGACTGTTTTGAAAAAAATTAATTTTAGTTTTATTGATTTTATCCTGTTGAAAGTTTTTTCTTCATTCTAATTTGTTTCCCACTGTCTTGAGAAATTCTCTTTTGTTCTTCTTGTTTTTGGTGTTTGCAAAATCATGATTCGGACTCGGCGAATGTATAGAGCTACTAATCCAGTGATTTAAGTATCTTGCCCATTTGGTGTAAGTTACATTAGTAGGCTTGTTTCAGAGGGAACTTATGCTGTAACACAAGATAAATTTGAATTTATTTTATTATTGAAATCCAGAAACGCATAAAATTATGATAATTTAATTAAAGTTTGACTTTTCATAATAGCTGAAGCAGTTGACTATTAATATTATAAAGAAATAAGTTTATCTCCAAGTTCAAGTTATGTGTACAAATGGAAAGCTACGATATACTGTAATTTTCTTTCATTTTGAAAACAAACTTGAGAGTAGAATCGCCAATTTGACGAAAATCCCTATTTTTCTATTCCGACCCAAATAAATATTGCTAATGACCAATAATATCTTCAAACTACTAAATATAATAGCGATAACTTTACTGAGAAACAAAAATTTCTAGGAACAAATATTTTTAGCTAAGCACAAATCCTGAAAATACATTTATGACTAGTTACAACAACTCAAGCGGAATGTTTAGAATAAAGAAAACGATTTAAATATTTCGAGCTCCACTTCTACCTCTCTTGCTTCTATTAACTCCTCTCATTGCTGTTTGAAGATCAGCAAGGAAATTCTCAGTGTTATGTACAGTAGTGCCACCAATGACAACCCTAGTTCCTGGGTATGTTTTATTCATTTGATAAGCAACAAGAGATTCTTCGTAAGTTACTCCTCCTATTATAAAGACAATGATATCTTGAGGTCTCACACCAAAGGGATATTCAGTTTTCAAATAGGCGTAATTCTCTTCAGGACGACCTTTGATTATATTCTCTAAGCTTTCTTTAAGTACTGGACTATGTTGAGTGAATACATTTTCAACACCCTTGAGCCCTCTGAAAAATCTTTCAGTCATTTTAACTACGTCTTTGGTTTGAAAGGCGTGACCTCGTGTAAGACTGGCATATTCAAGCATTAGGGAAACGAGACCAGGGTAATGATCAGGAACTCCTTGATGCCGGAGAGTTTCAACCAATCCAGATACATCATTGCTTGGGTGACGTTCATACCGGAGAGCGTATAACAACACGAGTCTTAATGCGTCAATGTGACGCAATTTGTCGTTGGTAATCAATCGTCGAACTCTATTCAAAGCTGAAGAATGCCCGTCCTGAGCTGCTAAATCTTGTTCGAGTTCTGAAACTTCAAGAAGGTTGTGCTGTGCGACCAAACGAGATAATTCACCAACGACGGTGACGTGTTTGGAAACAGTCCCTGAAAGTTTTTTAAACTGTGGGTAATTTTCGACAAATGCTTTCATATCACCAATACTCTCAACTTTCTGATGACTTTTAGCCTTTTCTTGGAAATCATCCATTAAGTTCTTAATATCTTGTCCTATCTGACCGAAATTGGCATACATTTTGTTGCAGTAAAACTCATCATAAACTGGTGACATTATCACTTCTTGCTGTTCTTTCGAAACGCCAGGACAGTTAACAAGACTAACTCGGTTGTTTTTGATGGCCAACAATTCATGAACCATTGCTTGGTAAGTCCACTGATTTAAAAGAGGAGTTACAGGATCACTTCGTCTGTCAACAATCAGAAGAAGTGGCAGATCTGACTGTTTAAAATCAAACAGCTGATGCTCTCTTACTATATAGTCGCTAATGTTTTCCGCAAGTTTTCGAGCCAGGTTTGATGAGCCTTGATAACGAATTACTGGATTCTTCTTTGTTGCTAAAAGGAAGCTAATAATTCCTGAAATGGTTCTTTGTAGCGTCAATTGACCCCACTCCAACCCAAGAATAGGTTCATTCAGATTCAAAGAAAAGAGGACGTTATCAATGGGGTAAAAATCTGCATAGATTTCTTGAACTTCTTTGACTAACTCTTGCTCATCACATTCAGCCAGTAGTTTTAGCCATGCTTTTGGCAGTACATTACTAAAATAGATATAATAGCTTCCAAATCTTGGGCTTCTCAGTTCATTGCAGAGTAGGTCAACATATTCTTTTAAAGGTCTGAGGAAAACAATACATTTCAAATATTTTGCTGGTTCTTTACCAGAGTTGCCACTAATTTGCTCAAATAGGTAGACTTCCTTTTGAAGCATGTCTGACTGTGAGAAAGAGAGACTTACTATTCCAATAGTTTCTTTGTCCATTAATAAGACCTTCATACCTGGTCCAGCCTCCGTCAAAATTGTTTTGAAATAGAGACGACATGCTTCTACGGGATCCATCCTTAAAGACAAAAGAAAAATTAGTGGTTGAAGATAAAAGAAATAATAGAATACAAGATAAGACAACTATGGCGTACAAACAAAAAGCCACGTTGCTAGGATGTAAGACACTAAGCAAAATTTAGTTCCATGTAATTATTACCTATATTTTGTTTCATACCTGAGCACAGGGAGGAGCTTATTTTCTGAACTAGTGAGCAAGATAATGCCCCGGGAAAAATTGTCAATTTTGGGCTTGAACAGCAAATTTCCCGGCCAACCCCTGAAATTCTTGTTGTATATAATGAAGTTTAAATGAGCTGTCCTGAAATAAGCAAGACTCAAACAAAAACTTTTTCAAGACATACAAGATAAAACCAGCTTTCTGGATTAACAAGAGGGTTACTGTATTATCAAAAAGCACAGATTTCATATTTTTGACAATAAAATTTGTTTTTTGGCAAAAGTTTCGAAATATTATCCAAATAAGTTCCTGCATCCAATTTGGAAGACTAATGAAATTCTCCAAGATTGACGATGGTCAACGTAGCTTTTTTTGTTTAGTCACTTCTGATCTTAAAATTATGCTACCCTACATTAGTTCTTGATGTAAAGAGTAGTTTCTAAAATGAATAATTGGGGGGGGGGGAAATCAAATGCCATTCCCAAAATATATGTCCTGAATTTTTTGGGCAAAGGGCTAAACCTAGAGTACAATACGTGCAAGCACAGTCCAAATCTTACAAAGAATTCGTGAGTATTCTGAGGAGCTCTAATAATAAAAAACATGGCTAAATGCAGTTTTAATAAGGGTGGGTTCTTTAGTTAAAACCAATAACAAGCACTGTGTAAAAGGGAGGGGCTTGAACCAGGCCACCCAAAATCCCATGGTTTCCCCCTTTTGTTGACTATGTTTGCCATATTTTTATCCAGTTTTTCATATTTGCCCCCACCCCCTTTGGAACAAATTTTTCTGTATGCACCAGCTCAAGGGTCAACCTCTACCTTCGATATATTTTATAAAAATTCATTTGAATACAGAACAATATTTTGGAGCTAAAAAAGGCAATTAAATTAGGTGTCGGAACACCCTTCCCTCTACCCTGAAAAAAAAATCTTCAACCGAGGAAACTCAGAAGTTCATATTTTATGCAAATTTTTGCACATAGTTCAAGGTTGGCCTCATTTCCTCCGTACAACCTTGTTATGAAGGCAAAGCTCACTGTCACCGTTTTGGGTGAAATAACAAAACCTCCCAATCTTGAAAAAAAAAATGCATTGAAAAGTAAGTTCTTAAACTGTCTCTATTCCAGGGGACGGCTTTGCGGAACAACACTGCAGCTCTAATTGATCATTTTTTTTTTAACACCAGTCTGTTGTGCAGAAATAGTAAAAGATTAAAATTCTTAACTTTTTCGATACGGCGATTGTGAAACGGAAAATAATAGTTCCACTGAAGTTCAAAGAATTTCCAGTGCTTTTCCAAAAGCAGAAATTGATGTAGTAAAATAATTCTAAAATGAAACAAAATAAAACCATTTCAGCTCCAACAAAAGAAAACAGTTGAAGCTCCCGAAATAAACTTCTTATGTTGTGTTGGATCAGTGTGAAATTTAAAAATTAGCCCTTTGAGAAAAGAAAAATCTGTTTCTACTTCTAGATTTTTCAGGAAACAGTTTTGGAAAAGTCAATTTCAAAATCCCAAAATTCCAATTTTTCACCTTTTTGTGGAATCTTTTGTTTGCGTCAAACTTTATGAAAAGCAATCTTGAATATCAAGCCTTGGACCCAAAACTAGACCGAATCAAGTGCAGAACTAGATAATAACAAATTGCAAAAAGAGTTGCTGGATCTATGCCAAACTTGATAAAAAGTGAAAACTAGTTTACTATTGACGCCTTTGGCTATTTAGACACAATCCTACCATTACATGGATCATCAGAAAATCTACTTGAATGGGTTGTCGGATCTCACCTAAACTTGATAGAAATCTAAGCCTAATGTCTTACTTATGGCTCTTAAAAATCATGACCAGAATCAGCCTGTGTAGGGGAAGGGAAGGCAGGGGGTCCCGAAACCATAGTCATCAGTTTATCTAGTAAAAGACATTGTTGGATCTCTACCAAACTATTTTGAGAAATAAAAGTATAGCGTTCTAGCTATACCTCTTGATGAGTCTGTTCCCAATCCTACCTCTGTGATGGTCCCAAATTCTTGTCATCACAGCATTACCAGATACACTGTCAACGCTCAATCAACCTTGGTGAGAAGTAAAATCTAGTATTGCTGCATCAGGATTGGAACCAGATCATACCCATATGAGAAATATGATGGGAGGACTTGAGGAGCTTGACTTGTTGTAATCAGGGCATTTGGCAGAAAAGGTTATTTATTTTAATAGAACTTGTTGTAAATTGGGAGCTAATTTCCGAGTGTACCTTTTTGGTACAAACCCATAAACTCCTGTAATCAGTATTTCTATCAGAAGAGGATATTGTATTTCTACCGAAGTTGATAAGACATTACAGTTAGTATCCCACGAGTTCCTTTGAGGTGTCTGGAACTAAAATGACCTCTGTGAACAGGGACATGTGTCCTTAGATTATAGTCATCAGAATGTATTATCTGCAAAACCTACACAATGTAAATATTGACAAATTCGTTTAAATTAGCTGTACTTCTCAATGCAGCAACACAAATATGGAAATTTTCTGATTACCATAAAATGCAAATTGATGCACATACAAACAAAAACATTGATTTTACATATGATATTCGGAATAGCCTTCCCTCAACCATAAATAAGTATAAGAATATACAGTACTTTAAGAACAAATTCGTTTTATCAGTGCTTGGTGTAAGAGATAAATGCAACGAAATATGCTATGTCAATAAATTTATTCTGCATCAGTTATCAGCTGGAGGCTGTTTACTTCAAGTTATTAAAAAGGAGATTTCAAAATCTATGGGGGGGGATTTTTTCTCAATTTACCAATAAAAACGCAAAAACAGCATTTTTTCAATGGGAACATCCCCCAAAAATGTATTTTTCAAATCAAGAGGGGGGTAAAAAATCTAGAAGGCAAATTCCTCCTATGCAAATGCAAACTATGTCCAAGGATAGCGAAAGGCATCTGCATACGAAGGAAAAACTGAACAATAGCATACATGTATTTAGAAAACCAAAAGGCTGAATAAAAGAATAAAATTTGTGTATCCCTCAAGTTTTAACTTTAGGTAATGTTTTAACTTAAATCTACACACATACAGATCCAGGCCTTGGGAAGGGGGGAGGGTGGTGTTAAATAATGTATTCAGGCGTAGAACCAGGTTCCTCTATGCAGTGATGTATTGAAAAATACTAATTTCTACAAATTATTAAAACTCCCAAATGTAGTTGATACTTCTAGCCGTAATTTAAGTCAGATGTCATTCCTGCACAAAGACAAAATGAGATGGTAGGATTCCCCATGAATAATGGGATATACTCATGGATAGCAGTATATAACCATGAATTCCCCAAGTAGCCATATGTGCTATTTTCCTAGCCACCGAAACAAATTAATAGGCTAGTGTAACTTGTTGATCCTAAAAAATCAAAAGAAAGCCAATATTATTTTCTTTACCTTTGTATTCTAATAGTGTATTTATTTACTAAATTTTTTGTCATGTTAAAGGTGCAGTTCAGAATCATTTGATAACTTGAGCAGTTACATTTCCATATAAGATTTTAATGAATGAAACATTCAGGAATGACTAGTTAGCATAGATCAGGGCTCAGAGTGTGTTCCAGAGGGCCAAGAGTGTCCAAATTCCTCTCCCGTCCCTTCCCTTTTTATAAAAATAAAACAATTCCCTGAAGATTGGTGTTAAATAAAAAAAAAATGTATATTCAACTTTGGCTTCGAGTCTGCTTCTCCCCAACGTGGACCCTAGAATGGTGGCTCTCTTGACTTCAGCTGGATTCTCATCAAACCTTTGATTGTTTTTCAAAGATAGCACCTAGCTTACTAGAATCTTTCAAGGCCCAAAAGTAAGGACAGAGTTTTAAGCCCTTCCAGAATTGGTTCAGGTTGTAGGTCTATTCCAAGCATGGAGGAGAGGATTTTTTTAAATGCTGAACATTTGAAGGCAAATGAATATTCGTATAACTAAATCATAAAACGGAAGTAGATTACAGTACATTTCTTTTACTAGCTTCAACCAACCATGAATAAAACTTCCATGAACTGTTTTACAACCCATATTAGGAGAAGAGAAGGTGTTTTCAAGCTCCTATCCACGCTCCTTAGCAGGATTTTGGAAAAGTAGGTCCCAACTTAAACTAAAATTATAATAGCTAAGGACATGACATACCAAAGTTTATAGTCCTAAAAAAACAGGCGGAGTCAAGCTTGATTTTCGGTTTCAAAGTTCAGATAAGTAATGGACATGTCATTATAAAATCTTTATGCTCTTACAAGTATGGAAGAGGTGGTTGCAGGAGCTTGAAGGTGCCTTTGGTGCCCTAATATGCATTGTAGATACATTTTTGCAGCACACCAACAATTGGAACTAGCTTCTAGTCCCAATTCTGCTCCTTCATCTCAGTTCTAATACAACTCCCAATTCTTGATGTATTTATATGGCTTATGCTGTGAAAATATTGCTTGTGAAATGTAATATGTCTCAAAATAATGAAGACGGCCAAAGCCTTACCCCTCTTCTACTTGCCATATAACTGGGTATAATCCCAGTGTTCAAATAATTCCTATCAGCTCTTCGATTATACATTTTCCCACCTATTAGGCTGTCACCATAAAATTGTCTGGTATATGCCTTCAAATTTGTCTGAATGTCAAAGTAATCAATTAACTTTGCCTATTTGCATGTTCTGGATCATGATGAGTTTGGGAGTGGTGTGCAGATTGTCCCTGGGGAAATCTTGGGTCATATTTCCTTGAATTCAAGTGCTTGTATGCATTCAATATAGAAGTGACGTTCTGAAAAACAATCTGCTGTTTGAACTATAGATACATTCTGTATCTTCAATCCAGAGTCCATAGTTTTACGATTTTTCCTACAAATTTTCACTGTTTTGCTCTTTCATCAAACATTGGGGCCACCCCAAAATAAATTCCGTACATGCAAGCATGTACTAGCCTAGTTTTAAAGAAGATTATTTTTTTTCATGTAGTTTCACTCTTTTTTGTTGTTATTCTTCTAGAGATAATAAAATAAGAAATTTTAAAATACTATTATGGAATGAAAGGAATGACCTACATAGGAATGACCTTGGGACAAAAAAAAAAAATAGAGAAAGCAAGTAATATAACATATTAGAGGGGATAACCACCCCAGTCCTGCTGTTAATGATTTACTGACACTTGTTTTTACTCAAAACACTGTTTATTCTAAACCCAAGTACAAAATTCTTCAAGATGTTAATTGGTTCAAATCTATAAATATGAAAAAACTGGCCTGACCAAATAACTATAAATGCTTCATTTGTATTATTGATCAAATATGATTTTTACAGTCCAAGATTAGTGTGGGTTTTCTTTTCTACATGACTGCATGAGATGAAATCCCAGTCTGAAAATACAATTTGTAAGTGTCAGGTTACCCCTACAGAACAATTCCAACTGACCTCCTTAAAGCTTACCAGGCACTTTTGCAACAGTTGCATAATTTCGTCAAAGTCCAGGGGGAGGGTGCAAAGAGCCTATTTTCTCAAGTTAAGTGAAAATGACACTGAGGAATTAAAATAAAATGAGCCATATGATACCACGAAGGCAAAGGTATACTAAAGTAAATTAGACTGATTTGTTTCTATGGATGCATGATTTTTGTAAGCCTATTTTAGTTTTGACGGAATTTTTGAAAACGTGAAATTTCCATTGGGGTGGGGAGGGGGGCAGTTGCCCTCCTCCCTGCCTTATAGCAAATTTCGCCCGTGTTTTGTAGTCCTGCATGCAAGTCTAGAACCACTAAGTTCTATAATATGTTTTAAAACAAAACAAGCCCAGTTTCCAAGGAAAATGGTGAATTCAAGGTAGGCAATTTGATGAAACTAAATAGTTTTCTCATAATAGCAATGTTTCTCTGTAGCACAATATGGTGGTACACTTGTTATGGCAATAAGAAATAAATTTTCGCTTGAATGAGTTTCCCCCCCCCTCTTTATAACCATTGTTATTGGACGTGAATTATTATAACCTACAAATTTAAAGTATGCTAACTGTAGATCAAGGTTCATCACATCAACTTCTGGAAAGTAATAATATTATTTTTAATTCTGTGACTACCTGCAAAAGCCAAATTTTCCTTAAGCTGAATTTTTCTATTGACTTGTTTATAGCTTAGAATATAACATCTATTTTAAATTCTGAGCCTTGTTAAGTTGGTCAAATGGTAAAAAAAAACTAAGACATTTTAAAGTGTGGTATATCAATTTTTTCCTAAAAATTGTACCTTAGTGCAAGTTTGTTTCTCTTAGACTACAGGCATTGGCCTGGCAGTTCCATGGATTTGAGCCATATTTAAATAAAACTTGATTTTTTTTTTATCTTTTGAACTTTATAAGTAAGAAAGGAGTAAAAGTATGAAGTTTAAACACATTCTTAGCCATGTATTTGGGCTATAGGTGAATTGTCACTTTTTGAACACATTCTATTACAAGTGAAATCAGCACTTATTGCTCTGGCTAAAATCAGCAAAAATAAGGTGGATACATTTTGTACAATTGTACAATTTATAGTGATTTAGTCAGGTTAATTATGCAGTTTCACTACTTTCCTAGGAGAAATTGACATGATAACCTTAGTTTTGTCTTGTAACTGTAACTTCATTAAATGTTTATAAGTTAACTTTATGCCCAACATCTGCTGACTTTCTATTTCTGCTTGGCAAGTGTTGTTCCATAGGTAATATTACATTTTGATTAACAAAATCCATGGTAAGTTATACCTTTTTAAAGGTAAAATTGTCTCTTAGCTAAAAGACAAATCTTATCATTTGATGTGCCTTTCAATGATCTTTCTAAGCATCATTTCTGTCATTAAAAATTCTGTTTTTAAACTTCAAAGTTTTTGGTGGCACATGGTTCTAGGTGATTTTGAAGGAAGAATTGCAATAAACAGACTATACAATTCAAAAATCAATGCTGTTTTGATATTTGTCCCCTATGCCAAATACATGCTTATATTACATTTGAATTTGATAAACTTCATAATTTAATTCCAAAATTCAATCTTCTCTGCCCTTCTTCTTTGTGCTATTTTGAACTTCTTAATTGTGCTTTTTGAATTATTGGAAACACTGAAATATGAGGATAGAAAGGATAACAAATGATAGTAATATCAGAATACTTTCAAATCCATGCATTTGGAATAGATGGCTGGATAGAAGCAATCTCCAGGTGTTAGATATGGCAAAAAAGGTTGATATAAACCAATCTAATTTCAAAATTTTTATGTTATTGGGGAAAGTACACATAATGCATTTTAGAAATGGGAAAAACTTCTAAATATCTTAGGAACCCAACAGTCAGCAAAAATGGAATGAATCAACAGAAATTGGTTTCCTGAAGGAATAGACTATAAATATTTCAAATTACAATAAGTAACCTAGGGACCTTGAGTAATCCTTTAAGCTTTTCAATTATACTCAATTGTTATAAAATTTATTTAAATGTTTAAATTTGTCTCAGTGACACTATTCTGTCAATGGTGATGGTCATTTTTAATAAGACCCACGCTAAACTTCAGAGATCTGACTTTTTAGTTTTCCATGTTCATTTTGCTTGAATACTAATAAAACATCTTTGAACAAATCAATCCTGTAAAACAACTTATCAGCTGTATCTATTAACAACAGGGATGTTTAGAGTTGTTATTTCTTTCATAGTTCCACTTGCTACTGGCAAAAAAAAAATGAACACAGTATCATTTTAAGGATCCAAAATGGAACTTTTTAATGGTAGAATTTAATATACTTGGCGAGAAAGGCATATGGCTGGTCTGTTTATTTTATGTTTAGCAAATTCTTTATAAAAAAAAACCTCAAATCCATCTAAACTTTAATCTCAATCCCAGTTTTAATGGTTTTCTGGGTACCATTTCCCCCCCCCCCCCAAAAAAAAAACCTAAGTTTAGTGCATAATTTGCTAAAAAGCAGTGCAAAAAATTAATTTTGAAACTAATTTGGACCAACTAAACAACCAGATTCAAAGGGCTTTCAGAGCAGCAATAAAAAAAGTTGGATTATCCATGTGTAGTACAACTAATTTATCAACTTTCCCATTCTATTTCTTTCTATATGAGTTTGATATTTCAAAAAAAATATCACTCTTATTATCACATTCTTATCTTATCACTCTTAATATCACATTCTTATTTTATAATATGTATTAAGTTTCAGTTAACAACATTTTTCTTGTTTTACACTTTCATCCATGCTTTGAAACTTATTTTTGATAATAGAATTTAATCTGATTTCATACACATCTGCTTTATCAGATCTGAAAAATGATGCTATTTGTAATGAAATTGTTATTTATGTTTACAAAGATAAATTTAAGCAACTATAGTTTTCATGCAATATTTGAAAAATTGTGGACATCAACAATATTTCTCAGGCATTTGTAAATATATATAGCCTAGGACTTTATCATGAGGGTTGCAATGACATAACTGCAACTATAAATATCACAAAGAGCATAAAATTAGAAATCAAATGGGACTACTCTTTTTGTATTCTAGTGTTTCTTCAGAGGAGTCATGACTATAAAGTAGTACCAAAACTAAATACAACATAAGATTCACTATTCAAGGATTTTTCTAAATTCAGAAAAATTGCTGTAATCTGATGATGCTACAACTGGCCCTAATAGGGCCAGATGTTGCCTAGATTATAAAAAAGTTTGCTGTTTTTTTAGATTGTTTTTATGGAGTAACATGGTTAACTCTTATTTATTGATTGAACTCTCTACAAGGAAACACAATTCTGGAAACTACTTTAAAACATTTTAAAGTGCTTACTTATTATTCCTAGAAACATATTACTTTTCTTTACATTTACCCTTTCCCCTTTCTAATGGACAAATATACAGCCTTAACTACCTATATAGGCCAATACTCTTACTCTTTTGTCCCTGCTGCTTTTTAACTATTAAATTAAAAAAGAAAGGAGTTGCACCATTGGAAATATCAAGAGTGGGCCTATATATTTATTCCTTAGGGGGGAAGGGAGGGGTATGTTAAAATGATGTGCTTTTAGAAATAATAGGTGTATAGCCTCAGTAAATATTATAGAATGTTCTAAAGTAACTTCATGAATTTTATAATGTTTCTTTATGTAGAGTTTAATCACTAGGCAAAATATTTACCCTAACTTTGGAGGAACAATAGGCATAAACATAAAATGATATAGGCTAGACTAGAACACAAAGAATAAGGAAGCTTTTGGAGACTATATAGCCTAGGGCTATATCTGGTATAACTATTCAAGACTGAGATGCAAATGCAACAATATTAATTATCTAATTTGACAAGAGCACTGGACAGAGAATTGTAGCCAAGGCTATATTTATTTTTTCCAATCTGATTTCTACCCTATAGACTGCTCTACAGTTACCCACAAAATATGTCCAAGGTGATTGAAATATTAGTGCTTAAGAGGGAAAGGTGCTTGAAGACACCTGTTTTTGCCTTTTTTCGGCTGCAGGTTAATCTATTTTTTGGGGGTTGGTAAAATGCTGCTAAAGTATACTTTTGCCCATTCACCAACTAACATTAAGCAGAGATTCGTTTAACAACTTAATGTATCAAGGATGCAAAATGTAAAGGACATAGGCTAATTATTCACAGGAGCTTTGAAATGTACAATTCATCGATTTCTTTTAAGAATAGATAATATTGTTGACTTTTGCATAGATGGCGGAGGCACTTACCTACTGTTCACAAAGACAGGTTCGTAGCAGAAAACAATGCGGCGCATATTCCGCAACCGCATCGCCGTAGCGATGAAACCGCAGACTCCGTTCACATCAAAAGTCGAATTTCCTAGCTATTTCACTATGTTCCTACATTACATATATCCTAGAATCTTTGCAGTTGATCACTTTCTCTGCATCTGCGTCACTCAATTTACTTTTTTAAACAAGTTTGCCCTGGACGACCCCTAATAGGATATTGCATCTTCCCCGTGAGTAAGGCTCAGCTAAAACTCATATTATAGATCTACATAGATCTAGCCATCAGAGCAAAATTACAAAATCAACAGTTGCATTTATCAAGAAAAGGGTAGGAACACAAAATAGTAAAACAGATGTCTACCCACATTCCTTTCAGTGGATTGTTAGCTTTGGTCATAATTTTGTGGTTAGCTTGCTATTAAAACAGTTCATTGTACTATGCACCACATCCTATTTGGCAAATTTGTCTCTCTCGTGAGCTCCTCCCAAGCTTTCTGAACTAAATAGGATCTTTTATGCTTTGGATGACTTTTGTCATATATTAATTTATGAAACTTAAAAGCTAAAAGGAGCCTTTCAATGGCCTCTATCTTCTTTTTTTCCACAGTCCGCAAGCGTTCTAACTGCATGCTTTGGATTTTTCAGCACATGCGTCTTCCGAAAAACCGCATGGATTAGCAGCAAGAGACGCATGCATTCCTCAACAAAACGCAATTCGGAGAGGTTTTCCACAGGTCCGTACTCTGTGTGTATAGAGGGTTAGTCTATTAAATTTGTAGATGACCATGGAACACTGTAAATGTTGTAAGCCTTTTACATTGCTATATTAGAACTTATGCCATAGAGCTTAAGTACGTAAATTGTTCTCAGTCACTAAAAATTGCCGGTATTATTCTACATTTATGCCCACTCAAAAGGGAACACTATAAAATCCTGAAAAATTTTAAGAACACCTACTTACGTAATTCCTAAAAGCACTTAACTTCATTCACCCCCTCCCACACTCCTGATGCGCAAATTCATAAACTTAACTAAAATCTCTCGATTTGGTGCCCTCGGCCGGGGGTGTGATGTGTGGTTGGGGGAAAACCGTCAGACTCTTCCTGTGTTTTCCCTCCAGATTTCTCTTGGTACCCATTTAGGGCTGGGTCCACTCTAAGTGAGCTTAGAGAGTCACACTATTGATTCCCGTTCCAAACCAAATAGCCCGTGACACCAGGTCTTGAACCATTGACATCAGGATTTCATTTTTCCGCAAATGTATAGCCCCAATTATATGTTTTTCATGCTTGTTCTGTTTCTTGATCGCATCCCGTTTTTCAAAAAGACTTCAGTGCAAAGAAGCAAAGTCGATGAAAATCAATCCCTTTTTGAGTGAGTCCCCAGCATATACAAACCAGTTTCCTGATTCATTTCTCTCATTTAGAAGTCTTTTAAGCTCAGCTGTAAGCTCTGTGCTTTCATTTCTTAGCTTTGAAGTATTTCATTTGTTCTATTAGCATTCCTAAGTTTTCCCGAATTTCCGGACACTTTGCATTCAAATTATCAAATAAAATGTGTTTTTTTACTCCCCCCCTCTCTCCTGAAAAGCTCCTGCATACAAGTCTAATTGCGATTTCTATGCATACATGTCTAATAGAAGAAAGAGAGAGAAATTTAATACGTTATAATATAACATGATTATATAATATAACACAAGAATATAAAATGATCCCTTCAGATGAGATGCTAAACTGCGATGCTACCGCAGGCCTATCCTCATGTTTACCAGATGCTTGCTTATGTAAAAAAGAGTGATAGGCCCTCTGAGCCAACATGGAAATACCATTCCGCTGAAATGCAAATTAGCCACTGGTCGCTACTTTTATGAGGATGGCTAGCCATAGGACTTAAGTGACTAACTGGCGATTTTTTTCGACTTTTACTGGTTGTGATCAAGATTCTGGTAGAATCACTGTAAATTTGTAGAAGAGGGGTATTTAACGCCAGAGATTTATAAAGTCATGTTTCTAGCGACCGCCCAAACACAACTGGCTCCTCTTTATCCCCAGTTCCTTGTATGAGGCTTCTCACAGAACCTAAAGTCGATGCCCTCACCCTTTTCACTCGATTAGGTAACCAACCGTAAATATTTGTGAGATATTCACTATCTTAAGGCTGACTGGCCTCTCATTTTTCTTACATGAGTTTTGCTTCGAGAAAAACATGATCGTACCATCAGGCTATTTCTACTACATCGTATGATAACTCTGTGCCATGATAGTCAAGTGTGATAGTCTTCTAAAGGGTCCGCTATATGGATTGTTAAAAATATCATGTCTGACAGGAATTGATGCATAAGCAAGCCTTAAGACTAAGTGACGTCGCCATATGATTTCTGGCTAGAATGTCTGATAACAAGCAAAATTCTCTAAGATTTTCCTATAAATTTCTCAAGAAGAAACTTTTAAAAATCGATCTGTAAAAAAACACGAATACTATGTTCTTTTGGGATTGTATATTTCCGTTCTTCTGGAAGCTTTTATTTATTTCAAGCAATATTCTACCAATTGGAATAGTGAATTTTTCAATTAAGGCGTGAAACAGAATCAAAACGAACATCCGTATATTTAAGCAAGTTCTAGACTACAAAATATACACAGTGTAGCGACAAGACCTACCAAACATTCATTCAAAGGAAGCCGAAAGGAGAAATAATTCTTTACTTTTTATTCATTTAACTGTGCAATACAAATTTACGCGTTGTAAACCTTCTGTTCCCCTCTTTAAACAATTTTCTTTGCGTATAGGGAACTTCTGGTACACCCTATGCATTGCAAACATAAAATTGCCATATCACAGAACCTAAGCCGCATAAGTTCCTTCTCTATATTTATCTCAAGATACAACCCTCCTCAGAGAAAAGGGCCAGCCAGGAGCAAAGTTTGGGCTGCGGTCCCGCTGATTTAATGAGGCTGCATGTTATTTGGAAAGAGGATTTTAGGATAAAAAGACAAAATAGTATGGACATATTAAAGTGATGATTTGCTTAATTTCAGGCCGTCATTCTCCTTCAGTTTATTTATTGTATCGGAGGACTTATTTTCAAAAAAGAATTTTTGACAAAATGTTGTACATTTTTCAAGATTTAATTGGTTGTTCCATCTTGGAGAGCTGAATTCCATAATTCAGTATCTCTTAAATTGAGGCATAGTTGGTATACGCCCAGTAGCTGCCATATTCAGCCCTAAATGCATCTACTGGAGTAAATATAACAAGTATTTTCTTATTGCCCTGCTCGTTCCTTATAATTATTTGACAAAACCTAGTAAATGAAAAACCAACCTTGATTAACTAAAGTATTGCTGACAAAAATTTCCTACTTCTTAAATAGTACTATAAGTACGACGAAACTATAGAAATTAACGTAGACATTGCCCAATATTGGAAAAAATTCTCAACATTGCCAAAAATCCATAAAAACAATTTATTTTACAAGCCAGAATCCATGAGGATCCATCAGTACATTTTTGACATGATATATATTTTTGAAATCTGAGTCGTGCTCTGTATCTTTAGTTGTATAATTAAAGGCACAAATGGAACCTTTGATCATGATATTGGTGGGGAGTTTTGTAGGTGATTTGGATTGGAGGTTTTGCGGTCTCTTTTAAACTTGGTAATAATATTCTGTGTTTTTCTTATTTCGGTGACAATCTATGAGGCTCCATGAATACATTTCGGATATAGTATATATTGTTAAATTATGAGTTTTGTAAGAACTTTCAGTTGTATGATTGAGGGTACAAACTGAACCCTTGATCACGAGGCTAGTGGGGAGTTTTGCAGGCTATTTAGGTGGGGGGGGGGCTTATTGTCTCCATTACGCTTGGTGATAATATTTTGTGTGTGTTTTTTGCATTTTGGATATCCAGATCGAGTTGACCTGGTCCCTAGTTGACCGTTGTCCCTAAACAATTTATGTTTATTTAGTGCCATCTCGTGATATTTCTTTATCCCCTTTAACTCTTTTTCAGACTGCTATTTTGTACACTGCTAACGGTTTTTGGGCTGCCATACTCAGTCCTTTCAGGTTTTGGAGTATCTTATATACTTTGGCGTTAATAATCACAGCCGAGAATCTCAAACCAATTCATTTACTGTAAGTTGATTTTATTTTTTTTGCGTTTGTTGCGTGTGCCTTTAACTTTGATTTGTCTATTAGAATGATTTCTCTTCAATTATGAAATATCACGCTTTATTGAACCATGCAGCCATCATGCAATGATTGCTGTGATTTGAATATGAAGCTTCAGTCTCGACTTGAGAATTTATTTACGAAATAGGAAAAGTGAGAGAAGTTAATTGGGAAGTAACATGACATAGTTTAACTATATTAGTTATTTAATGTAATTTAATTAATCTATATATATAAAAATAAGTTGTCTGTTTGTGTGTCTGTCGACTGACGTCGTGTTTGTCCGCATATGACGTCTGAATTATTTCATCATATACCAATTCAAAAACGAATGTATTCAAGCAAAAGTAGCTGAGTTGGTAAAGCGTTATGTTCCAGGTTCTAGGTTCGAGAGGTTCCAGGTTCGAACCTTGGCCGTAGCATTAATACAAAAGAAGAAGAAAAAAACTAAAAAAGGTAAAAACTACAAAAAAACTAAAAAGAAAAAAACTAAAAATTCTAAAAAACTAAAAAAAAAACTAAAAAAAGGTAAAAAACTAAAAACTAAAAAAGAAAAAAAAACTAAAAAAGGTAAAAACTAAAAAAAAAAATAAAAAGAAAAAAACACTAAAAACTAATAAAAAAAGCTAAAAAACTAAAGAAATAAAAAAAAAATAAAAAAAGGTAAAAAACTAAAAAAAAACTAAAAACTAAAAAAGAAGAAAACCTAAAAAAAGGAAAAAACTGAAAAATAAAGGAGAAAAAGAAAACAAAAAAATAACAAAATAAAAAAAAATAAAAAAAGGTAAAAACTACAAAAAAAACTAAAAAGAAAAAAAACTAAAAAAGCTAAAAAAAAGATAAAACCAAAAAAAAATAAAAAGAAAAAAAGGAAAAAAACAAAAAAATTATTTCATCATATACCAATTCAAAAACAAATGTATATACAGACCGGGACACTGGGACACAAATGACGACCGGGACACAGGGAATATAAATGACGACCGGGACACTCAAAGAGAAATTACAGACTGGGACACCGGGACACAAATGACGACTGGGACACAGGGAATATAAATGACGACCGGGACCTCAAGGGCAATCATTAGAATCATGAGGTATAGATCCGAATACGGATTGTTTTTCCCATGGACAATTATATGTTGCATGTTCAAAGAATGTTGTATATTTAACGATTAACGCATGCGGGGAGGCTTGGGGGGGCGCGAATCGCCCCCACCTAATAGGTGTTGGGGTGGTGCGAAGTGCCACCCCAACAGCTAGTATAATATCATAAACATAACTATATTAATAAGTTATATCAATTCCCCGAATTTTTTTGCAAGGAATACGCGAAACAGATAACCATTATTAGCAAAAGAAATTGCTCTTCTGCGCACAATTAAAACTGTAACTTGGATTTGATTTTCGCTTAATACCCCACCACCTGTCCTTGACATCGCACCTATCCATGAAATAACTGAGCTTATGAATGAACCGGATTCTACGTTGATTTTCACGTCACACTTTTACTACAGAAATAAAAATATTTGAATAGCAAGAACCTTGTTTGAAAATCTTTTATCGAGACTAATTTTTCCCGAGTGTTATGTGCTAATACTATCTCTTTGTATCTTTTCTTATATTCATCATAGAAATAGCAAAACAACTATCAACACGTTTTTTTTAATTTTAAACATCATGCCATAAATCTTCAGTCGGATTGGTCAATTTTAAAAATTACCCTTAAAAATTGCGTCATTTTCAGCTCACCAAGTTATGCATGGGATACATTATAAGTGCTGATGTTGTACACAGGTAGGTAAGCAGGGATTTTTTGGGGGAGGGGAAGGGGCAATAGAAAATTATTTGATAACTTGAATGGGAAGTGACCAGAAATTCTGCAAAATTTAGAACTTAGGAGGAGGGAGAGGGAGACCCCCGCTCTAATTACATCCCGGTTTTGGGCGTAATTTTGTGTTTATCGTTAAATGTTATTACAGTCTGGCTGAGAATGATACTACTGATTAATGAAATCGAATACCTCATGTCTAACAGGGGGAAGCCATCGTAAAAGTTTGTGTGATTCAGACTCTGTTTACGTTATAACTATTATTAAATCCTTGCAGCAAGTTTTGGTACGTTCGGTCAGTTTTGACCCGGCGTCCCTTCCACCGTTTCATGCATATGATTTTTCTAATAATCTCTTTTTCCCAGGAACGCTTCAAGAGTTTGGAGTCATCAACCGCAAAATGCCACGAACGCTATACTTGCTGAAGAAGTAGAAGAATGAAGTCACTAGCCACACTCCTCGTATTCAGAGTTCTTTTAATACGAAAAGCTTTACAGCACAGACAATTCAAAACAACAAAATTATTGACTCTAATGAATTTCGTAAACTGCCATCTAGCGTTTGCTTGCACATTTGCCAACTAATTATAATTAACTTTAATGAAGAATTGGGTAATTTATAACATCTTGAATAAGTATGAAGGAAAGATTGTCCTTGATATTTAATGCCGCAGTTTAACCTGACAATGCTAAATATCTGATAAACTAACTGGTGGAAATGGGATTCCTTTAAGGATGTTTACTTTGCTTAGAGGGGAGTACAACTGCGTATAATTCCCAGAGAATTGGCACCCCTTCAGAGGGGCCACATTTTTACGAACGCTCATTACGTTTAGATGGGAGTTTTAAAGGTCTAAGTTTAGGGGGTGTCGGCACCCCTGTAATGGGGTTACAGCAGCAAACAAGTGGCAACCTTGTAGGCTCATATTTTTGGCTTAAATGCATTCATCTGCACTAAATATCTGGAAAAAATGAATTTTATCGTGACAAATGCTTATCCGTCTCTAAAAGCTTAAAAAAAAAAAAAACATGATCAGTAAGGGGAGTTGAAGTCCTTTTCAGAGCAACCCAAGGAAGCTTTCAAAATTTTAAATATTAACCTCTTACAAATTTTATATTTTTAGATTCTGTATAAAAAATAAAACGTATTTTGTGGTTTAATTTTTTTTTAATGCTCAAATTAAAAGAAGTCAAATTTACAAGGAGGTTTAACAGGTAAAAACTACCAAAAATGATTAATTTTGCTGTAACTTTCAAATGCGTGTAGCTTTTGACGGGAGTGTCTTCGAAAAAAGGATTTTCTAATAAAATGTACTTCATGTTTTGTCTAAAAATTTAAAGATGAAAAGACAATTAGATGTTACCATTGAAAATATTAACTAATATCCTTTATGAAGACGCCCGGTATGCGACTCAACCCAAGCGTAATAAACATCTGTGAAAGGATCCTTATTCATCGCTCACCTTTTTGTATCAAGTCCTGTGAAGATAAGTGGGACATCGTGTGTATACAAAAGAGAAACTAAATTAATGGGGAATGTTGCCCATGAATAGGCCTACATGTTTAGGTACAAAATTACTTGTCTATAATATGTTAAGTCAGCCACTGAAGCATGGAATGGAACTCATGCCCTGCTTCTTGAATATATATAGATATTTTCTCCCAAAAATTGCGTTTGTTTGTGGATAATCAGCCAGTTTTTGTGTTTAATTTGATTTTCGAGTTCAGGTTCAACAATCAAAATCCTTTGTCTTCTAAAAGTCTTTCAGAAGACATATATTTTTTTGTAGTTTTTTTTTATAGTTACAATATGTACAAGGATACTACAGGAAATGGGGAGAGGGGAGATAACCCACCATAGAAGTATCCGTTAATCCATCACTGTAAAAAAAAACATGAAAAAGGACGTGAAATTCAAATAAATTTCATGAAAGCGTGGAATCGAATTTAAAATTTATGTTAAATTTGAATTTACTAAGAATTATTGAATTTAACTAATTTTAAATTATACGAAATTAATTTGTTTATTATTATAGTTATTATCACTATTTTATATTTATTATATTATCATTTATTATAATTATTATTTATAATTTATGTTAATCAGTGTTTATGATTTAATTTTATTTATTTATTTAATTAAATCACTTAAATTGAATAAAAATAAAAATCAAAAATAATTTATATTTAAAATAAATTAAAAAAAATAAATTAATTTAAGCCTGGTTACTGGAAACCTGGATACTCAAGCCTAAAAAGCATTGGTCCATTTTCTCTGTAAAAAAAAATATTGTGTTACGCAAAAACGTTAGATGGTTCTTTATTTTATTACCAATAGTTTAAATGTAGTGTTCAAAATGTTTAAAAGTTTAAAATGTTTAAAAGTTTTTAAATTTTTAAAGGTCAGCAATTTTATTGGTTTGGATTCACTGTGTTTCGTAGTATAGAACCTCCTCTGGCTTCATGTTGAGCACTAGTTTATAACATGTAGTTTTTTTTCTCTTCATGTGACTTGGTGTTTTTAAAATGAGATTGTCTTTACAATGCTTTCCAATGTATTTACAAATTTTCAAGACCCATTCCTTACAAACGACGTTATGAAAAGTTTGTAGGTTAGTTGTGTTAACTTTATTTTAGTTGTGATAATTTATAGTAATTTGCGTGTGACATTGAAACTATTTTTTAGAATTATTCAAACTTCATGTCTACTCTCACCTATGAATGAAAAAATATCGCCTTCCGGTCAGTTCAAATCACAAAGTGTTAATAGAATAGTTACGCACGGGTATTTTGCTTTCTCTGGGGGGAGGGGAATAATTTTAAAAATGCTAAAAAAATAATACGTGAATTATGTAGAAAATATAAAGAATTGTATGAAAAACTGTAAAAATTTTAAGATTTCGAATCAGATTGGGTCCGAATCCCACTTTCCTCTATACTTGCCGAATGTATAGGCATACATAAACACGTGTATTTGGAATCCTGTGGCTATATACGCAAAACAAACACGAAAATCAGAAAAAAGGTAATAAAATTCGACAAATTTATTCAAACTAGTCAAAATTCGGCACTTCCATGCCGTTCTTTATAAGACACCCTAACGGTATAATTAGGTCTCTCGAAGTGACGTAATATGCCTGGGAGTTATTATACCCAATATACCTAGGAGCTATTATACCTGAGAGCAGCGGTACATCCTTCCGAAAAAAAAGTATCCCTAAAATTTGCCAGCCTTTGGTGTTTAGACGAAAAATAGTCCAGCCTCATAACTAGTTTGGTTACTAGTTCTTCAGTGCCATTGTATATGCGGTAATACCTTTATTTTTTAGTTACAAACTACAGATTGTATACAGTTACAAGTATTGTACCTTTATCTTCAGAGCTATCGCATTATCACACAATCCTTTAAAAGCATGTTTATTATCGGTTGTTATTTTTAGCATTGGAGCTTAAAATTTCTCCAAAATAGTTGTTATTTTCTACTGAATAATTGAAAATATATTGAATATTTGCACTTTGTACCCCTCTCCCTCCTTCCTTAAAATAACCTATAGACAGGATAGCCCCCCGCCTCGTATCTGTATATAGGGATTTGTTTTGGGGTAATGACCCTAGCTTCGTTATCTGAAGCTGTCTACTCTTTATACCAACGTTAATCAGAAAATTACGTCAATAAATCATTTTTTGTGTGTTTCTAGTCTAGTTTATGCTTTTAACTTTGTAGTCTAAGCCACTTTTGCTGCTTGATTGCTAAGGCTCATTATTAATAAGTTCGTTGCCTGGTCCTTACCCTTCCATGCCACTTCAAAAATGACATAATGTCATAGGGAGGTGGCCAAAGCAATAGCATTGAGCTTGTTGAGATGGGAAAGGATTGTTTGCCATCATTTTTGCCTCATGTAAAAGACCAAAGATCAGCTTTAATCCTGCTTGTGATGATCATTAAGAACAAAAGAAAAACAACTTGCTAGTATTTACTTCCATTGTTAGGAGCTTAGCGAGATTTTTGATGATGTTATGTCAATAAATATTTGCCAATATTCATTTCTAGTAATGAATATTATTAAATGTTTATTAAGTATATTTAGCTAATAAATTCATGCATAAGCACCCTAAATTCTTCAGGTTTCAAAGTCACTATAATTTGTTACTTTTTCCGTTTAATTTGTCAGGCTTATATTCTGTTATTTTAAGTTTCTCTTTCATGATTTGATGTCTATTTATTTTCAACAACAAAAATAAGTATGCTATATGCTTGTCTCCTTATATATTTTGGTGCGCATTCAGATAATTAAACAGAAAACTACTGAAAGCAAAACTTCTAACTTACGGTTTAACTTAAATTCCTTGGACAGATGAGTCAGGTATGTACACTGGCTTTTGTTCTTGGAAGAGGTCAGCATTTCAGTACCGAAAGATCAACCTTAACAATAGTGCAAATAATAGGAAAATTGAAGTGAAAATATAGACAAGGCTGTTAAAATCCTTCTTTTTTTTGGGGGGGGGGGTCAGAAAACTGCGTATCGGCTAGATTTAAGCTGTAAGTTCAGTATATTTGTTCCGCTTTTAATGCAAATCTGTTCTTAGAAGATTGTCTATGCTACCACTACGGAGATTGATCTCTCGACCCTTAACTGAAATGGCTGACTTAACTGGCACTTGACTTGTAAATTGACTTAACTTGTAACTTAACTGGGATAGTCTCTCATGAACTATCCTGGGGCAGGTGGCGGCATATCTCAGTACAGGGAGCTCAGTCTCAATAACAGTGTAAATTCAAATGTAAGCAAACCTGTTAAAATCCTTTTTTGAGAGGGGGGAGGGGGCTTCAAGCAATGCTTACTGGCTGGGTTTGAGCTGTAAGTTAAGTACTTTCGTTTCGCTTTTCATGCAGGTGTGTTATTAGGAGTCCTTATCTGTGCTACCACTTCGTAGTTCGATCTCTCAGCCCTTAATATGAACTGTCCTGCGGCAGCTAGATGGGAATCACTTCTTCTGTTTATTTAGTTGTTGAGGCGTCACCAAAGTTTATAATTGCGTGTCTTTCTCATCAGTGTATCCATGTCTGTTTTAATTCGCATAGCTAGGTTTTGAAAAAAATATAATGGCTGTAACTGTATATAGTTAGAACTTGAAATATGTATGTATTAGATTATTCAAAGTAAGATCTTTTGTGTGTTCCAAAACTTGTCATTAATGATCATTAATTACTTGTTCCTATCTCTAAATGCTAGAAAACAAATTTAGTCACTTAAAATCTTATAAAATATAAAAGAGTTTAACATTATGGTCCGGCCTGCAGTTATAGTTGTTCAATTTTACATGTATATGTTTTGCCCTGACAACAAAATTAGCCTGAAATAGCCCCTGGAATACTTATAATAGATAAAAATAGATAACATTGTAGTCCGCTCTGCGAATATAGTTCTACATGTTTTTTGCCCCTGACAACAAATAACCCTGATAAGTTGCCCTTAATAGCAAATTTAGCCCCTGATGCTGATGATTTATGAAAGGGCATAACATTGTAGTCTGTTCTGGTTATACAAACTACCTATAATTTTTTGTTATTCATTGTCTTGGACCGCAAAATAATAACTCATTATCAGTTACAGTTAATGATGGTAGAGTTCTGGAACACTCCTTGCCTCTTGTTATAACAAGAACGTATCCAGGATTTTTTTTTAGTTACAAAAAAAAACTTTAAAAACGCATCAAAAATTTGTTTATATTAATTTTTATTATGTTTTTACGAGCTGGGCCAACATCTCGGGGAGAGGGGTCTCAAGCCCCCCCCTTCCCCTGGATACGGCCTTGGTTCATAACATGTCTCCTCATGTACTATTAACGAATGCTTAAATTATTTTAGTCATGGCTAATAAATGTTATATGATATACCATATTCTTCAGAGTTCAAAGTTCGTATAAACAATAAATTTACAACAAAACAAATTCTCCTATAAGGCCCTACGGCCAGAAAGGTACAGGAAAAAAAAAATATACCTTTTTTTCTTTTTTTTATGGCACTTGGTATTTATCAAGTGACATACAGCGATCGCGATATTTATCAAGTGACATACAGCTGTCTGTCGGTCTGTCTGTCTGTCAGTCTGACTCTCATTCCCGGTTTTACTAGTTTGGGCACTTCCAGTCAAGCTACGACGACGAAATTTGACAGTTGTATCAGGGACCAGACCAGATTAAATTAGAAACAGTCGTTTCCCCGATTCGACCATCTGGGGGGGGGGGGGGCAGGGGACGGTTAATTAGGAAAAATAGAAAAATGAAGTATTTTTAGCTTACGAACGGGTGATCGGACCTTAATGAAATTTGATGTCACAGATCTCTTATTTTAAATCCTGACCGAATGCGGTGAAATTGGGGGGAGTTGGAGGGGGAAACTTGAAATCTTGGAAAACGCTTAGAGTGGAGAGATCGGGATAAAACTTGGTGGGAAGAATAAGCATAAGTCCTAGATACGTAATTGACATAACAGGACCGAATCCACTCTCTTGGGGGAATTAGGGGGGGGGTTAATGCGGTTGATCTGGAACAACTCGAAAAAATTAGGCATTTTTAACTTACGAACGAGTGATCGGATCTTAATGAAATTTGGTATTTAGAAGGACCTCGTTACTCAAACCTCTTATCCGACCGGATCATAATTCATAATTGGACATAATTCGGAAAAATTAGAAAAAAATGAGGTATTTTTAACTTACAAATGGGTGATTGGATCTTAATGAAATTTGATATATAGAAAGATCTTATGTCTCAGATGCTCCATTTTCAACTCGAACTGTATCCGGAGACATAGGGGTTGGAGGGGGGAAGTAGAAATCTTGGAAACCGGAGAAATCTTGGAAAACGCTTAGAGTGGAGAGATCGGGATGAAACCTGATGGGAAGAATAGGTTCAAGCTCTAGATACGTGATTGAACTAATTGGAATGGATCCGGTCTCTTTGGGGGAGTTGGGGGTATTTCCAGTGCTTTGGCGAACTCGGTGCTTTTGGACGTGCTAGGACGATGAAAATTGGTAGGCGTGTCAGGGACCTGCACAAATTGACTTGATAACAGTCGTTTCCCGATTCGACCATCTTGGGGGGGGGGCTGGAGGGAGAGAAAACATTGAAAAAATGAGGTATTTCTAACTTACGAATGTGTGATCGGATCTTAATAAAATATTATATTTAGAAGGGCCTCGTGTCTCAGAGCTCTTATTTTAAATCCTGACCGGATCTGGTGACATTGGGGGGAGTTGTAGGGGGAAACGGGAAATCTTGAAAAATGCTTAGAGTGGAGAGATCGTGATGATAATTGGTGGGAAGAATAAGCACAAGTCCTAGATACATGATTGGCATAATCAGATTGGATTTGCTCTCTTTGGGGGAGGGGGGGGGGTGGGGTAATTCGGAAAAATTAGAAAAAATGAGGCATTTTTAACTTACGAACGGGTGATCAGATTTTATTGATATTTAATATTTAGAAAGACCTCGTGTCTCTGAGCTCTTATTTTTTAATCTGGACCGGATCCGGTGACATTTCGGGGAGTTGGAGGGGGAAACCGGAAATCTTGGAAAATGCTTAGAGTGGAGACATCGGGTTTCAACCTGATGGGAAGAACAACTTCAAGTTCTAGATACGTGATTGACATAATTGGAACGGATCCGCTCTGACATTGCGGGGAGTTGGAGGGGGAAACCGGAAATCTTGGAAAATGCTTAGAGTGGAGAGATCAGGTTTCAACCAGATGGGAAGAATAAGTTCAAGTTCTAGATACGTGATTGACATAATTGGAACGGATCCGCTCTCTTTGGGGGAGCTGGGGGGATTTCCAGTGCTTTGGCGAGTTCGGTGCTTCTGGACGTGCTAGGACGATGAAAATTGGTAGGCGTGTCAGGCACCTGCACAAATTGACTTGATAACGTCGTTTCCCGATTCGAACATCTTAGGGGGGGCTGGAGGGAGAGGAAAAATTGAAAAAATGAGGTATTTCTAACTTACAAATGGGTGATCGGATCTTATTAAAATTTGATATTCAGAAGGGCCTCGTGTCTCAGAGCTCCTATTTTAAATCCTGACCGGATCCGGTGACATTGGGTTGGAAGAGGAAGAGTTGGAAGAGGAAGAGTTGGAAGAGGAAACCGGAAATCTTGGAAAACGCTTAGAGTGGAGAGATCATGATGCGAATATACAACATTCTTCGCTGTCCCATTGTCTGTGCATATAAATAGATTGTCAGGTTTACCAACATATAATTGTCCATGGGAAAAACAATCCGTATTCAGATCTATACCTCATGATTCTAATGATTGCCCTTGAGCTTTATTGATGGTGATTGCTAATCGAACATTCTCTGTGTCCTCGTCGTCATTTATATATCCCCCTGTGCCCCCCGGCGTCCCCGTTATAGTTGTATCCCTGTGTCCCGGTTATTTATATTCCCTGTGTCCCGGTCGTCATTTGTGTCCCGGTGTCCCAGTCTGTAATTTCTCTTTGAGTGTCCCGGTCGTCATTTATATTCCCTGTGTCCCGGTGTGCCGGTCGTCATTTGTGTCCCGGTGTCCCGGTCTGTATATACATTCGTTTTTGAATTGATATATGATGAAATAAATTTTTGTTTTTTTTTCCTTTTTTTCTTTTTATTTTTTTTTGTTTTTACCTTTTTTTTTAGCTTTTTTAGTTTTTTCTTTTTAGTTTTTTTTGTAGTTTTTACCTTTTTTTATTTTTTTTTTATTTTTTCTTTTTCTCCTTTATTTTTCAGTTTTTTTTCTTTTTTAGTTTTGAAATAATTTTTTTGTTTTTTCCTTTTTTTCTTTAAAGTTTTTTTGTTTTTTACCTTTTTTTAGCTTTTTTTGTTTTTTTCTTTTTTCTTTTTAGTTTTTTTTGTAGTTTTTACCTTTTTTAGTTTTTTTTATTTTTATTTTTATTTTATTTTTTGTTTTATTTTTCTGTTTTATTTTTCAGTCTTTTTCTTTTTTAGTTTTTAGTTTTTTAGTTTTTTACCTTTTTTTATTGTTTTTATTTTTTTAGTTTTTTAGCCTATTTTAGTTTTTTTATTGGTTTTTAGTTTTTTTCTTTTTTAGTTTTTTTTTAGTTTTTTCTTTTTTAGTTTTTTTTTCTTTTTTAGTTTTTAGTTTTTTACCTTTTTTTAGCTTTTTTAGTTTTTTTAGTTTTTTTTCTTTTTAGTTTTTTTTTGTAGTTTTTACCTTTTTTAGTTTTTTTCTTCTTTTGTATTAATGATTTGAACCTGGAACCTCTCGAAACTAGAACCTGGAACATAACGCTTTACCAAATCAGCTACATCGGCTTGAATACATTCGTTTTTGAATTGGTATATGATGAAATAATTCAGACGTCATATGCGGACAAATAAAGGAGAAAAAGAAAACTAAAAAAAATAAAAATAAAAAAAAGCTAAAAAAAGGTAAAAACCAAAAAAACTAAAAAGAAAAAAGGAAAAAAACAATACAATTATTTCATCATATACCAATTCAAAAACGAATGTATATGCAGACCGGGACACAAATGACAACCGGGACACAGGGAATATAAATGACGACCGGGACATTAAAAAGAGAAATTACAGACTGGGACACCGGGACACGAATGACGACCGGGACACAGGGAATATAAATGACGACAGGGACACAACTACAACGGGGACGCCGGGGGGCACAGGGGGATATCTATATATATAAAAATAAGTTGTTTGTGTGTCTGTCGACTGACGTCATGTTTGTGTTTCGACTGACGTCATGTTTGTCGACTGACGTCATTATAAGGATTGAGCTGTATGTTGTCATGAAGTTGTTTGTCGTCTGACGTCATGTTTGTCGACTGACGAAATTACAGACCGGGACACAAATGACGACCGGGACACAGGCAATATAAATGACGACCGGGACACTCAAAGAGAAATTACAGACTGTCTGTCTGTCGAGTGACGTCATTATATGACGTCTACATTATTTCATCATATACCAATTCAAAAACGAATGTATTCAAGCCGAAGTAGCTGAGTTGGTAAAGCGTTATGTTCCAGGTTCCAGGTTCGAACCTTGGCTTTAGCATTAATACAAAAGAAGAAAAAAAAAACTAAAAAAGGTAAAAACTACAAAAAAACTAAAAAGAGAATACTAAAAAAACTAACAAAGCTAAAAAACTAAAAAAAGGTAAAAACTAAAAAAGAAAAAAACTAAAAAAAACTAGAAAAAAGGTAAAAACTACAAAAAAAACAAAAAAGAAAAGAAAAACAAAAACTAATAAAAAAACTAAAAAAACTAAAAATTGAAAAAGAAAAAAAAAACTGAAAAAAAGGAAAAAAAACTGAAAAATAAAGGAGAAAAAGAAAACTAAAAACCGGGACACAGGGAATATAACTGACGACCGGGACACTCAAAGAAAAATTACAGACTGGGACACAAATAACGACCGGGAGATATAAATGACGACCGGGACACAGGGACACAACTACAAGGGGGATGCCGGGGGCACAGGGGGATATATAAGTGACGACCGGGACACTCAAAGATAAATTACAGACCGGGACACAAATGACGACCGGGACACAGGGAATATAAATGACGACTGGGACGCTCAAAGAGAAATTACAGACTGGGACACTGGGGACACAAATGACGACCGGGATACTGGGAATATAAATGACGACCCGGACACAGGGACACAACTACAACAGGGACGCCGGGGGGCACAGGGGGATATATAAATGACGACGGCAACAAAGGAAATGGTCGATTAGCAATCACCATCAACAAAGCTCAAGGGCAATCAATAGAATCATGAGGTATAGATCTGAATACGGATTGTTTTCCCATGGACCATTATGCGTTGCATGTTCAAGAGTCGGTAAACCTGACAATCTATTTATATGCACAGACGATGGGACAGCAAAGAATGTTGTATATTCGCAAGTTTTACGTAGTTAAAAACATATATATATATATATATATATATATATATATAATATATATATATATTATATATATATATATATTATCCGATGAAGATGCTCAAAGAGTCTATGCCAAAAAACTTGCTGCTGATAGAGAAAGTCAGAAAAGAAAGCGTGCCGAGGAATCAAAAGAACAGCAAGGAAACAGGCTTGAGGCTAAAGAACGCAAAACCGCGCAGTTAGATGAAGATCCACCTGGACAGCGAGAGTCAAAACATATCAAAACTGAAAATGATAGCGATGATGATTGGGTTTGGGATCTTGACTTGGATAAGGTCATCAATGCCTACCAGATTTTAGTTAAAAAAACAAAGGTTCGGCGATATGTATTTCATAGTGAAGCTGAAAAATAAAGAAGAAAAAGAAAACTGAAAAAAGAAAAAATGTAAAAAACTAAAAAATACTAAAAAGAAAAAACACTCAAAGAGAAATTACAGACCGGGACACAAATGACGACCGGGACAGAGGGAATATAAATAACGACCGGGACACTCAAGGAGAAATTACAGACTGGGATACCGGGACACAAATGACGACCGGGACACAGGCAATATAAATGACGAACAGGACACAGGTATTTAAGAATATCGTTCAAAGACAAATTTTTAATTGTAAGAAGACCGTTGAAAGAGAAATTTCTAATTGTAAAATGACTGAAGAACTACAATGGCAACACCCGAGGAAGCTGCTCAAAACGAATGTATTCACGCCGAAGTAGCTGAGTTGGTAAAGCGTTATGTTTCAGGTTCTAGGTCCGAGAGGCTCCAGGTTTTGAACCTTGGCTTTAGCATTAATACAAAAGAAGAAAAAAAACTAAAAAAGGTAAGAACTACAAAAAAACTAAAAAGAAAAAATATATATATATTTATATATATCATCTTTTCCACAAAAATAATAATTTAGTGCTTCTGCTTAAAAACAGCAATCGAATTGATGCCTCCTGATACGCAACTATCAACAAAGTGGCAATCGTTGTGGTCGGTGATCAGTTCTTACCTCGAGATAATATTATTTATAGGCGAAACAACCAGTTGACAAGAATTGCTTAAACTCATCGATGCTACGATGCCCTACAATATCCTGACGAATATAAATGACGCCCGGGACACTCAAATAGAAATCACAGACTGGGACACCGGGACACAAATGACGACGGGGACACAGGGAATATAAAAGACGACCCGGACACAGGGACACAACTACAACGGGGGCACAGGGGGATATATAAATGACGACGGCAACAAAGGAAATGGTCGATTAGCAATCACCATCAACAAAGCTCAAGGGCAATCAATAGAATCATGAGGTATAGATCTGAATACGGATTGTTTTCCCATGGACCATTATGCGTTGCATGTTCAAGAGTCGGTAAACCTGACAATCTATTTATATGCACAGACGATGGGACAGCAAAGAATGTTGTATATTCGCAAGTTTTACATAGTTAAAAAACATACATATATATATATATATATATATATATATACTAGCTGTTGGGGTGGCGCTTCGCGCCACCCCAACACCTAGTTGGTGGGGGCGCTTCGCGCCCCCCCCCAAGCCCCCCCGCGCGCGTAAGTCGTTACGCGCCATAATAGTTACGCGCCATTGTAGTTGTGTCCCTATGTCCCACCTGTGAATATAGATATATATATATATATGGTTTTAACTACGTAAAAACTTGCGAATATACAACATTCTTTGCTGTCCCATTGTCTTTGCATATAAATAGATTGTCAGGTTATCCCCCTGTTTCCCCCGGTGTCCCCGTTGTAGTTGTGTCCCTGTGTCCCGGTCGTCATTTATATTCCCTGTGTCCCGGGTCCCGGTCATCATTTGTATCCGGTGTCCCGGTCTGTATATACATTCGTTTTTTAGTTTTGTTTTTCTCCTTTATTTTTTTCCTTTTTTTTTCTTTTTTAGCTTATTTAGATTTTTAGATTTTTTAGTTTTTTTTATTAGTTTTTAGTTTTTATTTCTTTTAGTTTTTTTGTCCCGGTCGTCATTTATATCCCCCTGTTTCCCCCGGTGTCCCCGTTGTAGTTGTGTCCCTGTGTCCCGGTCGTTATTTATTTTTTAGTTTTTTACCTTTTTTTAGTTTTTTTAGTTTTTTTAGCTTTTTTATTTTTTTTTATTAGTTTTTAGTTTTTTTTTGTAGTTTTTGCCTTTTTTTTAGTTTTTTTAGTTTTTTAGCTTTTTTATTAGTTTTTAGTTTTTTTTTGTAGTTTTTGCCTTTTTTTAGTTTTTTTAGTTTTTTTAGCTTTTTTATTTTTTTTATTAGTTTTTAGTTTTTTTTGTAGTTTTTGCCTTTTTTTAGTTTTTTCAGTTTTGACGTCACCTGATCCAGTTTTTATCAGGTGACGTCACCTGATCCACGATCCACAGATCCACAAACAACTTATTTTTATATATATAGATAGTTTTTTTTTTTTTACTTATGTCCTGGTCGTCATTTATACTCCCTGTGTCCCGGTGCTTTGTTGATTGCTAATCGAACATTCCTTTTGTCCTGGTCGCTTTCTCTTTGAGTGTCGTCATTTATTAGTTTTTCCTTTTTTTTTAGTTTTTTATTGGTTTTTACCTTTATTTTAGCTTATTTTTCAGTTTTTTCCTTTTTTTTTAGTTTTTTTTTTATTTTTTATTTTTTTTAGTTTTTATATATATAGATAGTTTTTTTTTTTTTTACTTATGTCCTGGTCGTCATTTATACTCCCTGTGTCCCGGTGCTTTGTTGATTGCTAATCGAACATTCCTTTTGTCCTGGTCGCTTTCTCTTTGGAGTCGTCATTTATTAGTTTTTTCCTTTTTTTTTTTAGTTTTTTATTGGTTTTTTACCTTTATTTTAGCTTATTTTTCAGTTTTTTCCTTTTTTTTTAGTTTTTTTTTATTTTTTATTTTTTTTAGTTTTTTACCTTTTTTTAGTTTTTTTAGTTTTTTAGCTTTTTATACTTTTTTTATTAGTTTTTAGTTTTTTTTTTGTAGTTTTTGCCTTTTTTTTAGTTTTTTCAGTTTTTTTTTTAGTTTTTTTATTGGTTTTTTACCTTTATAGTTTTTTTAGTTTTTTAGCTTTTTTATTTTTTTTATTAGTTTTTAGTTTTTTTTTGTAGTTTTTGCCTTTTTTTAGTTTTTTTCAGTTTTGACGTCACCTAATCCAGTTTTTTCAGGTGACGTCACCTGACACATCCATCCACACATCCACAGACAGACAGACAACTTATTTTTATATATATAGATAGAAGATAGATAGATATATATATATTCACAGGTGGGACATAGGGACACAACTACAATGGCGCGTAACGACTTACGCGCGCGGGGGGGGCTTGGGGGGGGCGCGAAGCGCCCCCACCAACTAGGTGTTGGGGTGGCGCGAAGCGCCACCCCAACAGCTAGTATATATATATATATATACTAGCTGTTGGGGTGGCGCTTCGCGCCACCCCAACACCTAGTTGGTGGGGGCGCTTCGCGCCCCCCCCAAGCCCCCCCGCGCGCGTAAGTCGTTACGCGCCATAATAGTTACGCGCCATTGTAGTTGTGTCCCTATGTCCCACCTGTGAATATAGATATATATATATATATATGGTTTTAACTACGTAAAACTTGCGAATATACAACATTCTTTGCTGTCCCATTGTCTTTGCATATAAATAGATTGTCAGGTTATCCCCCTGTTTCCCCCGGTGTCCCCGTTGTAGTTGTGTCCCTGTGTCCCGGTCGTCATTTATATTCCCTGTGTCCCGGGTCCCGGTCATCATTTGTATCCCGGTGTCCCGGTCTGTATATACATTCGTTTTTTAGTTTTGTTTTTCTCCTTTATTTTTTTCCTTTTTTTTTCTTTTTTTAGCTTATTTAGATTTTTAGATTTTTTAGTTTTTTTTATTAGTTTTTAGTTTTTATTTCTTTTTTAGTTTTTTTGTCCCGGTCGTCATTTATATCCCCCTGTTTCCCCCGGTGTCCCCGTTGTAGTTGTGTCCCTGTGTCCCGGTCGTTATTTATATTCCCTGTGTCCTGGTCGTCATTTGTATCCCGGTGTACCGGTCTGTATATACATTCGTTTTTTAGTTTTGTTTTTCTCCTTTATTTTTTTCCTTTTTTTTTCTTTTTTTAGTTTATTTAGATTTTTAGATTTTTTAGTTTTTTTATTAGTTTTTTAGTTTTTTTTTCTTTTTAGTTTTTTTGTAGTTTTTACCTTCTTTTTAGTTTTGTTAATTTTTTTTTTTACTTGTGTCCTGGTCGTCATTTATACTCCCTGTGTCCCGGTGCTTTGTTGATTGCTAATCGAAACATTCCTTTTGTCCTGGTCGCTTTCTCTTTGAGTGTCGTCATTTATTTTTTTCTTTTTTAGTTCTTTTAGTTTTTACCTTTTTTAGTTTTTTTTTAGTTTTTAGTTTTTTTAGTTTTTTACCTTTTTTTAGTTTTTTTAGTTTTTTAGCTTTTTTATTTTTTTTATTAGTTTTTAGTTTTTTTGTAGTTTTTGCCTTTTTTTTTTAGTTTTTTGTCCTGGTCGCTTTCTCTTTGAGTGTCGTCATTTATTAGTTTTTTCTTTCTTTTTTTTTTTAGTTTTTTATTGGTTTTTACCTTTATTTTAGCTTATTTTTCAGTTTTTTTCCTTTTTTTTAGTTTTTTTTTTATTTTTTATTTTTTTTAGTTTTTTACCTTTTTTTTAGTTTTTTTAATTTTTTTAGTTTTTTAGCTTTTTTTACTTTTTTTTATTAGTTTTTAGTTTTTTTTTTTGTAGTTTTTGCCTTTTTTTAGTTTTTTCAGTTTTTTTTTTTAGTTTTTTATTGGTTTTTACCTTTATAGTTTTTTTTAGTTTTTTAGCTTTTTTATTTTTTTTATTAGTTTTTAGTTTTTTTTTTGTAGTTTTTGCCTTTTTTTTAGTTTTTTCAGTTTTGACGTCACCTAATCCAGTTTTTTCAGGTGACGTCACCTGACACATCCATCCACACATCCATCCACACATCCACAGACAGACAACTTATTTTTATATATATAGAAGATTTTGTTTTTCTCCTTTATTTTTTTCCTTTTTTTTTTCTTTTTTAGTTTATTTAGATTTTTAGATTTTTTAGTTTTTTTTATTAGTTTTTAGTTTTTTTTTTCTTTTTAGTTTTTTTGTAGTTTTTACCTTCTTTTAGTTTTGTTAATTTTTTTTTTTTACTTGTGTCCTGGTCGTCATTTATACTCCCTGTGTCCCGGTGCTTTTGTTGATTGCTAATCGAACATTCCTTTTGTCCTGGTCGCTTTCTCTTTGAGTGTCGTCATTTATTTTTTTCTTTTTTAGTTCTTTTAGTTTTTACCTTTTTTAGTTTTTTTTTAGTTTTTAGTTTTTTTAGTTTTTTACCTTTTTTTAGTTTTTTTAGTTTTTTAGCTTTTTTTATTTTTTTTTATTAGTTTTTAGTTTTTTTTGTAGTTTTTGCCTTTTTTTTTAGTTTTTTGTCCTGGTCGCTTTCTCTTTGAGTGTCGTCATTTATTAGTTTTTTTCCTTTTTTTTTTTAGTTTTTTATTGGTTTTTACCTTTATTTTAGCTTATTTTTCAGTTTTTTCCTTTTTTTTAGTTTTTTTTTATTTTTTATTTTTTTTTAGTTTTTTTACCTTTTTTTAGTTTTTTTAGTTTTTTTAGTTTTTTAGCTTTTTTACTTTTTTTATTAGTTTTTAGTTTTTTTTTTGTAGTTTTTGCCTTTTTTTAGTTTTTTCAGTTTTTTTTTTAGTTTTTTATTGGTTTTTACCTTTATAGTTTTTTTAGTTTTTTAGCTTTTTTATTTTTTTTTATTAGTTTTTAGTTTTTTTTGTAGTTTTTGCCTTTTTTTTAGTTTTTTCAGTTTTGACGTCGCCTAATCCAGTTTTTTCAGGTGACGTCACCTGACACATCCATCCACACATCCATCCACACATCCATCTCACAGACAACTTATTTTTATATATATAGATATATATATATATATATATATATATATATATATATATATTATATATATATATATATATATATATATATATATATATATATATATATATATATATATATATATATATATATATATATATATATATATATATATATATATATTATATATATATATATATATATATTATATGTTTTTAACTACGTAAAACTTGCGAATATACAACATTCTTCGCTGTCCCATTGTCTGTGCATATAAATAGATTGTCAGGTTTACCGACTCTTGAACATGCAGCATATAATTGTCCATTGGAAAAACAATCTGTATTCAGATCTATACCTCATTATTCTAATGATTGCCCTTGAGTTTTGTTGATGGTGATTGATAATCGAACATTCCCTTGGTCCCTGTCGCCATTTATATATCCCCCTGTGCCCCCCGGCGTCCCCGTTGTAGTTGTGTCCCAGTCTGTAATTTCTCTTTGAGTGTCCTCGTCGTCATTTATATTCCCTGTGTCCCGGTCGTCATTTTTGTCCCGGTTTCCAGGTCTGTATATACATTAGTTTTTGAATTGGTATATGATGAAATAATTTTTTTGTTTTTTTCCTTTTTTTCTTTTTTGTTTCTTTTTCGGTTTTTACCTTTTTTTTTAGCTTTTTTTTATTTTTATTTTTTTAAGTTTTCTTTTTCTCCTTTATTTTTCAGTTTTTTTCCTTTTTTTTAGTTTTTTTCTTTTTTAGTTTTTAGTTTATATCTTAAAATAAGTTGTCTGTCTGTCTGTCTGTCTATCGAGTGACGTCATGTTTGTCCGCATATGATGTCTGAATTATTTCATCATATACCAATTCAAAAACGAATGTATTCAAGCCGATGTAGCTGAGTTGGTAACGCGTTATGTTCTAGGTTCTAGGCTCGAGAGGTTCCAGGTTCGAACCATTAATACAAAAGAAGAAAAAAACTAAAAAAATACAAAAAGGTAAAAAACTAAAAAAGAAAAAAAACTAAAAAAGGAAAAAGACTGAAAAATGAAGGAGAAAAAGAAAACTAAAAAAAAACTAGAAAAAAGACTTTTTTTTATGTAGACTTTTTATTATGTAGACTTTTTTAGTCTACATAATAGCTTTGGCGATTCTGAACTGAATTAAAAAAACTATTTCAACTTTTTTTCATGCCTTAAAAATAAATTGCTCATTCTTATATGACAAGAAATTCGGTAAAGATGTTTTTCTAACAACGATTTCTACTAAGCTCCAATCTATTGGTTTTATTTCTTAAGGTTTTTGAATTGTTGTAATCTCTTGTTAAAATTTATACAAATATTTTTGCAGGTGCCAGTTTTTTTTTGCTCTTTACGCAATTTGTTATCTTTTCTTTCTGATATCTATTCGCATATGTTTATCTAAATATATGCAATATTAATATTAATTGCCAGTTCTATGCTCTTTAAGCAATTTCATAAGAACTTCCTCATACATGAAAATCTTCAATTTTTCCACACGAGTTTGACAACTTCATCGTAATTCTTATATGTATAAATAATATGAAAAAAACTTCGTTTTCTTAAAGAGTTAAAGAGGCTGCGTCCCAAAGTCGAACCTTAAAACGTACAGGAATTAGAAGAGGCAGTTGGGGGGCTGCCGCCCCCCAAACCCCCCCACTTTTAAAGACTATTTTGTACAGGTTTTTTTTTTTTTGCTAACCCCCCGCTCTTGGCTTCGGAAAGGCCCTCTTTTAATTAACAAAAAATTGAAATGAATGAATAATGGAATAACTTCGAAAAATGTTAAACACAAGAGGACAGGAGAACCATTGCGCCGAAACTAGTAATTAGTAACAATGAAGTTCCCCCACAAAAAAAACCTGTACAAAAGAGTCTGTAAAAGCGGGGTGGGTTTTGGGGGCGGCAGCCCCCCAACTGCCTCTTCTAATTTCCTGTACGTTTTTAAGGTTCGACTTTGGGACGCAGCCTCTTTAACTCTTTAAGAAAACGAAGTTTTTTTTCATATTATTTCTGTACGTTTTTCTACAATCCATGGTGGATGTAATTTAATAATTCCTGTACTGCTCGATACAGGAATTAGGAGAGGAAGTTGGGTGGCTGCCGCCCCCCAACCCCCCCCCCCCCCCCGCTTTTAAATCATTGTATAAAATAGAAAAAAAAATAGATAGAATGACCGAAATGTTTCTTTTGCTCATAAGAAGCTAATATTCTGTTATCTCTCAAATGATAAGCTGTCCAGGTGTTATCAAAATTATACACTTTTATTTGATGTTGTGAAAAAAACACCCGTAAGGGACTTGAACCCTTGACCCGAGGATTAAAAGTCCCACGCTCTACCGACTGAGCTAATCACTTGCATGTGTGTAAATATAACTTCTAAATAACTTTTAAAAATTTCAAATTAACATGGACTCTTATGGAGAAATGCGTTAATTAAGTAGCTAATGCGTGGTTTCTGGAAAACAGGGAAGGAGTTATCGGATCGAGCTGAAATTTCGCGGATAAGCTCCTGGGCCCTAGGGGACCTTAACTTGTGAAATTCAGCCCGATCGGACAACTTTAAAGGGGGGCTGGGGTTGACGGGTCGAAACTTTCGGCCAGATTTTCCCATGAAGGAAAAGTTGGAGGGGGATGAAATTTGGCAAGTTTCTTAGTTGGAGCTCGGGCTACGAAATGCATCCCTCCCCATCCCTCTGCGACCACTGGAACCGAAGATCGCTTAACATTGTCGTGGTTCGCCTCTTTATAGAGGCACGAGTGTGCCTCCTTGATAAAAAGAATGTCTCTCATATAAATATTTTTTCCAACTTAACGAATTTTCTCAAGTTATTGACCTATTTAGATCTTTTTTTAGCCAGAATATACAAGGATGCCAATTTTCTCTGAGAGATATTAACTTTTTTCGATAAAAAATAAGTAAATGCATTAATAAGTGCTTAAATAACTGTTGTGTAAAATGAAGTACTTTTTCTCAAGTTTTAAAACAAATGTGATTTTGTGAATTGAAACTACAATAATTCCTGAAAGTTTTCCAAAAGATAATTTTATTTGAGTAAGAGATCACGGCCATACTATGCTGAGAAAGAAAAATTACATTTGTATAAGCTGCTGATTTCAAATAGGACTAATATATATTTTCCAGATTTACTTGGCGACACACCCTTACACTGTGGAGCCAAAGGAAAATTAGGCGTTTGTAAGCTGTTGATTTCAAATGGTGCCAACGTAAATGCATTAAACAAATTCAATCAAACCCCGTTACATTATGCTGCTGAGCTAGGAAAAGTAGCTACTTGTAAGTTTTTGATTTCAAAAGGTGCCAATATAAATGCCTTCGATCGTTGGAATAACACAGCCTTACATTTTTCTGCTCAGCAAGGAAAGGTTGATGTTTGTAGGCTGCTAATTTCACATGGTTGCAGAATAAATTGTGCAAATCTTCATAAGGTCACACCTTTACATGCGGCAGTTCATACAAAATGTAGATATGAATTATCCGAGGTTCGACGGATGCATCAGCTACCAGTCAAAACACTACAGATGTATAAATCTTGGCTACCAAAGTCAGATGATGCTAAAAAAGGACAATTATCTGTTTGCAAGCTGCTGATTTCAAACGGTGCCAACGTAAATGCCTTAAACATTTTCAACGAAACCCCGTTAGACCGTGCTGCATTGCTAGGCAAAGTAGATATTTGTAAGCTGCTTATTTCACATGGTACCGATGTAAAGGGCTCGAACAATGTTAAACGATGGAATCCACCACCGTTAAACTATGCTGCCAAGGAAGGATACATAGCTATTTGTCAGCTGCTGATATCAAATGGTGCCAATATAAATTTACTCGATGGTTGTGATGAAACACCGTTACACTACGCTGCTTCTGAAGGAAAAGTAGCTGTTTGTAAGCTACTGATTTCAAAAGGTGCAAATATAAATGCCCTGGATAAAAATAATGAGACACCATTAGATAAAACTATATCTCGACATGAAGCCCTCAGAACCGAAACTAAATACGGATTGGATAGAAATGATCCTATCTGGTCAGGAACTGTTGATGTTTTCAAGTTGCTGGTTGAAAATGGCGCCAATATAAATAATTCTTGTTTTCTGAATCGTGATACGCCATTACACTTTGCTGTTAGACACGAACTACTTTCTGTTTGTAAGCTAATTATTTCAAGGGGTGGAGATGTAAATTGTTTAAACTCTGAAAATGAGACGCCCTTAATGCTATCTTTTTCAAAAAAATATGTTAAAATAACAAAATATCTTCTTGAAAACGAAGCATCTTGTGGTCTTTACGGAAGAGACCATGAAAGGGATATATATTCTTCAATGCTTACTTGGCTAGTAAAAGAGGTTAGTTTAGAAAGGGCACTAACTAAGAAGTGGTTTTAGAGACTATCTAACCTTATCTTTAAAACCGATGACTTCAGCTCACCGATGACTCTGAAATCAATTTCCCAGAAAAGGATTAGAGAAGATGAAGCTCATATTAAAATAGGTAATTATTTAAAAGTTGTTGATATTCGAAAAAAATTGCAAGAACACTTAATATACAAACAGGAACTTACAGATTTGTTTAAGAGAAATATCTGTGCAGAAATCTTATCTGAATTTCAAGATTTGTTTGAAGAATATATATCTGGAGAAACCTCATCTCCTAGGAACAAAAAACGAAAAACGATGAATAATTATGAACAAGTGAACAGTGAACAAGTGAAGGATGAGTGAAGGATGGTCTTAAGTGAACAAATGATTATCTGAATTTCGTCTCTTATTGTTCCAAACAAGAAAATGTCATAGGTTTTTTCTTGTTTGGGGCAAAACAAATTCTTTTCTGTTAAAACAATACAAATTCTTGTTCAACAGTACAAATTCTAGTTTGTGGCACGCCAGCAACAAGTGGGGTGTCGGTATTTTTTTTTCACATCACTACGTGGCCCAATAACACGTATGCAAGGTGCTAACTTTTAGCTGCCTAAAACTTGCGGACTTGCATTTTTCGCTATCTCATTGTCTGTGCATATAAATAGATTGTCAGGTGTTGTCCATAGGAAAAACAATCCGTATTCAGATCTATGCCGCATTTTTCTAGCGATTGGCCTTGCGCTTTGTTGATTATGATTGCAAATGCTAATCGAATTGAAAATTGCAATCTTTTAAATTGAAAACGCAGATCCGTTGGAATCATTGAAATGCGGGGAATGAAAACAGCCTCACCCTCTGAAGGGCCTGTCAAGATTGTTGCCTTTATTACGTTTTCCAATGTTTTTTTTTTGTTTTTTTACGGAAAGTTGCGTGCTGTTGCAAAGCTTTGGTGGATTAATATTTCACAGCAGGATTATTGGTACACCTATTTTTAGTTGTAGCACGTGAGGTGGAAACCCTGGGAGATCCAGTGAATTCATATATATAACCAATCGCAGCAAACATAATTGCCCTTTATTTGACTCAATAATCGGTAGGACTATCCCATATATTAACCGAACGACTAGATCAAAGAAATATTATTGTGGACTTGTTTTTAGCTGTTATCGAAAAGCGTTTGACCTAATCTGCCATATTACCACTGCTGAAAACTTAAAATTGATGTGTGTAAAAAAGCCTATTTTAATTCTTATTATTGATTTTCTTTGCGACCTTTATCTACGTGTTTAGGCACAGTTCTCGGGAGATCTCAATTCAGAACGGGTCAAAACAATTATTTGCTTTCGAGTGCTGAGGATAATTTCCAATCAGTTAATTACTTATCCCTGCTGCTAAAATACCTATCGAACAAGCACTAAGTTATTCCGCGACAAAAGTGATGCGTTTCAACCCTCTGAAACCTGATCACTCACCTTTCGCCCCCAGGTTGCAAACCTAGTAAAGAAAGAAAATTACACCGTAAGATCGTTCGCTACTTTGGGGCGTCTGGGTTTTTCTAAAATGCAACTCTAACTGGCATATCCTTGTTACGTCCGGCCATTCTTGAGTACGTAAATTCTGGGGCCCTCAACTGCACAATAGAGACTGGCTCATAAGTGACATCGAAACTGTGCAGAAACGTGCTGAAAAAATCATACTCAATGCAAATTATGTGTCCTATGAATGCGCTCTCAAGTTACTAAAAGTGCCGTCTCTCTGTGAGCACAGATCCGAACTTATCCTCAAGTTTGGATACTCACTACCCGCAAGTCAAAGGCATTGTTCCTTGCTGCAACCACCTTGTGCAAAGAGTCTGTCGACCCAAAGCAGGAGTAAAACAAAACCGTTGAGATGCCGCACCCATTGTTTTAGGAACTCTTTTTTTTATTTTTTGCCAGTGTATTTAATCGCGTCAAATCTCAGTAAAATAGTTAAGTTAACTATATAAACCAACCTGGTAAAAATATTTTACTGAGGGGCGGGACTTGTGTTTTAATAATTTTTAGCATTAAAAACTTGCAAAAATTGAATATTTTATTTTCGACTAACCGGTGGCAACTTGATGTCCAAATCCTCGGCTGCCAGAATGAATCATTATGCAAACTTGGAAATTTCTGTCAATGCCCATTTTTTATTGCAGCCCAGGCATCAAGAATCTCCTTAACAACTTGAATTTCAGCATAATGATCATAAAATAAGATAAAAAAATATGAAATCAGACATACTTTACATAAAATAAAAGAATATAAAACAAAATAGTAAAATTGCCAGCATGGCTTTCTTCAAAAAACTGCACAGGAATGTAATTAGAATGTTAATATAACAATAAACAACATGAGGAAAAACTATTAATGAAATAAATAAGTAATAAAGTTTTGTTTCAATAAAATAAATAATAAGTACAATTTTAATAATAATTTTAAGAGAATTTAAAAAAATCTTGCGCAGAGCACTTTTAGAATGACGTCATTATACCTAGTTGAATGTTTGTAATGACGTTATCATATATGCAACTATGATGTCATTTAATACTTATAAGGAGGTTTAGTAAATAAAAATGAATCAAATTGTGAGGATCCAACAAAAACGCGAATTTGACCCTACAAATGTATTCGAGCAACACTTCCGACTTGCCGAGGCACAGTTTCGACGGTTTTGTACAACCAGGGACGTGGTGGAAGCCGAAATTAATAGCAGTAGGGTCATTGAAAATAAATTTAATAAAAAACGAAAAGAATTCCAAAAGAAATTTGAAAAAGACGAACCAGAAGCGAAAGCAATTCTGGCTTTCCATGGAACTCTCACAATAACTAATATTGAGAGTATCCTAAAGAACAATTCCAAAAAAAAATATTCAGAAGTTTGACCATGGACTTAGGCATTATTTTAGTGAATTCCCCAATGTGGCCTTAGACTACACTGGGGAAACGAATGCCCTTATTCTGTGTCTAATTCTACCTGGTTGTCAAAATGGCGTATCTGCAACATCTTATTTAAGACTAAGGGTGTTAAGTTGAAACTTTCATGGCATGTTGAGTGGGATTTTGGACGAATTTAGTAGTTGCTATCGTGCACTCATGTTGTCAAAAGGTCCTACTGTTTCTTTAGTATCTCAGGAGCGGCCATGGGCATTAAAAAGGGTGCATCAAAAGAATGTATTTCTTGTTTCCTCACGAACGGTTGAATTTACTAAGCCAGAAAATTTCTAACTAGTTGGAAATTTCCAACTTAAGTTGTATTTTCCAACTAAGTTGTATTTTCCAACTAAGTTGGAAAATACGACTGAGCGTATTAAATGGGAAGTTACAAGGAATGTTGTTCTAAAAAAAAAACTGCATATGTATCCAGACTGTCAAATTGGTGTATTAGTAACATTCAGGTTATCAAAAGAGCATTTCTTCAATATCTCCGGAACATATAAAGGTATTAAGTTGAAACTTCTAGTGAATAATAAGGATGAAGTTAAACTAAACCAAATGACAGGGTATGCATCCAAGTGTCTTCAATATTGTAGGAACGGCTAAGGATGTTTAGCTGAAATTTTCAGTGAATGTTAAAGTGGGTGTTGAACTTGATACTATATATATATATATATATATAAAAATAAGTTGTCTGTGGATGGATGGATGGATGTGTCAGGTGACGTCACCTGAAAAAACTGGATCAGGTGACGTCAAAACTGAAAAAACTAAAAAAAGGCAAAAACTACAAAAAAAACTAAAAACTAATAAAAAAAATAAAAAAGCTAAAAAACTAAAAAAACTATAAAGGTAAAAACCAATAAAAAACTAAAAAAAAAACTGAAAAAACTAAAAAAAGGCAAAAACTACAAAAAAAACTAAAAACTAATAAAAAAAGTAAAAAAGCTAAAAAACTAAAAAAACTAAAAAAAGGTAAAAAACTAAAAAAAATAAAAAATAAAAAAAACTAAAAAAAAGGAAAAAACTGAAAAATAAGCTAAAATAAAGGTAAAAACCAATAAAAAACTAAAAAAAAAAGGAAAAAACTAATAAATGACGACACTCAAAGAGAAAAAAAAGGCAAAAACTACAAAAAAAACTAAAAACTAATAAAAAAAATAAAAAAGCTAAAAAACTAAAAAAACTAAAAAAAGGCAAAAACTACAAAAAAAACTAAAAACTAATAAAAAAGCTAAAAAACTAAAAAAACTAAAAAAAAGGCAAAAACTACAAAAAAACTAAAAACTAATAAAAAAAATAAAAAAGCTAAAAAACTAAAAAAAACTAAAAAAACTAAAAAAAGGTAAAAAACTAAAAAAACTAAAAACTAAAAAAAACTAAAAAAGGTAAAAACTAAAAGAACTAAAAAAGAAAAAAATAAATGACGACACTCAAAGAGAAAGCGACCAGGACAAAAGGAATGTTCGATTAGCAATCAACAAAGCACCGGGACACAGGGAGTATAAATGACGACCCGGGGGAAACAGGGGGATATAAATGACGACCGGGACAAAAAAACTAAAAAGAAAAAAAAACTAAAAACTAATAAAAAAACTAAAAAATCTAAAAATCTAAATAAGCTAAAAAAGAAAAAAAAAGGAAAAAAATAAAGGAGAAAAACAAAACTAAAAAACGAATGTATATACAGACCGGGACACCGGGATACAAATGACGACCGGGACCCGGGACACAGGGAATATAAATGACGACCGGGACACAGGGACACAACTCCGGTACACCGGGATACAAATGACGACCGGGACACAGGGAATATAAATGACGACCGGGACACAGGGACACAACTACAACGGGGACACCGGGGGAAACAGGGGGATATAAATGACGACCGGGACAAAAAAACTAAAAAGAAAAAAAAACTAAAAACTAATAAAAAAACTAAAAAATCTAAAAATCTAAATAAGCTAAAAAAGAAAAAAAAAGGAAAAAAATAAAGGAGAAAAACAAAACTAAAAAACGAATGTATATACAGACCGGGACACCGGGATACAAATGACGACCGGGACCCGGGACACAGGGAATATAAATGACGACCGGGACACAGGGACACAACTACAACGGGGACACCGGGGGAAACAGGAGGATGTAAATGACGACCGGGACACCGGGACAGGGAATGGTCGATTAGCAATCACCATCAACAAAGCTCAAGGGCAATCATTAGAATCATGAGGTATAGATCTGAATACAGATTGTTTTCCCATGGACCATTATATGTTGCATGTTCAAGAGTCGGTAAACCTGACAATCTATTTATATGCAAAGACAATGGGACAGCAAAGAATGTTGTATATTCGCAAGTTTTACGTAGTTAAAACCATATATATATATCTATCTATATTCACAGGTGGGACATAGGGACACAACTACAATGGCGCGTAACTATTATGGCGCGTAACGACTTACGCGCGCGGGGGGGCTTGGGGGGGGCGCGAAGCGCCCCCACCAACTAGGTGTTGGGGTGGCGCGAAGCGCCACCCCAACAGCTAGTATATATATATATCTATCTATATAAAAATAAGTTGTTTGTGGGTTATGTCTGTCTGTCTGTCTGTCGAGTGACGTCGTGTTTGTCCGCATATGACGTCTGAATTATTTCACACTAATACAAAAGAAGAAAAAAAACTAAAAAAGGTAAAAACTACAAAAAAAACTAAAAAGAAAAAAAAACTAAAAAAGCTAAAAAACTAAAAAAAACTAAAAAAAGGTAAAAAACTAAAAACTAAAAAAAAACTGAAAAAACTAAAAAAAGCTAATAACAATGCTAAATAACAAGTACAAATATAAACAGCCAGCATTGTGATATGGCACTAAGTTCTGGAAACTTTGATCTTGACCCAGATTCCCAGCTTATGACTGGAGTGACCGATTTTACATACAAAGAAGACTTACAACTGGACTGCGAAAAACAAATTCCTTTGAAGCACAGATTGGCTAGGGATATGAGGACTCAAAATGGAAAAAAATACTATGAATGTGAAGAATGCAAAAAGAAGTTTTCTTCGAAGTCCCATTTGGCTGTGCATATGAGAATTCACAGTGGAGAAAAACCATATGAATGTGACGTATGCAAAAAGAAATTTTCTACCAAGTCCTATTTGGCTGTGCATATGAGAATTCACAGTGGAGAAAAACCATATGAATGTGAAACATGCAAAAAGAACTTTTCTAGAAAGTCTGTTTTGACTGAGCATATGAGAACGCACACTGGTGAAAAACCCTATGGATGTGAAACATGTAAAATGGAATTTTCTTTCAAGTCCAATTTGGCTAAGCATATGAGAACTCACAGTGGAGAAAAACCATATGAATGTGAAACATGCAAAAAGAACTTTTCTAGAAAGTCTGTTTTGACTGAGCATATGAGAACGCACACTGGTGAAAAACCCTATGGATGTGAAACATGTAAAATGGAATTTTCTTTCAAGTCCAATTTGGCTAAGCATATGAGAACTCACAGTGGAGAAAAACCATATGAATGTGAAACATGCAAAAAGAAATTTTCTAGAAAGTCTGTTTTGACTGGAGAACGCACACTGGTGAAAAACCCTATGGATGTGAAACATGTAAAATGGAATTTTCTTCTAAGTCCAATTTGGCTAAGCATATGAGAACTCACAGTGGAGAAAAACCATATGAATGTGAAACATGCAAAAAGAAACTTTCTACCAAGTCCCATTTGGCTGTGCATATGAGAATTCACAGTGGAGAAAAACCATATGAATGTGAAACATGCAAAAAGAACTTTTCTAGAAAGTCTGTTTTGACTGAGCATATGAGAACGCACACTGGTGAAAAACCCAATGGATGTGAAACATGTAAAATGGAATTTTCTTTCAAGTCCAATTTGGCTAAGCATATGAGAACTCACAGTGGAGAAAAACCATATGAATGTGAAACATGCAAAAAGAACTTTTCTAGAAAGTCTGTTTTGACTGAGCATATGAGAACGCACACTGGTGAAAAACCCTATGGATGTGAAACATGTAAAATGGAATTTTCTTCTAAGTCCAATTTGGCTAAGCATATGAGAACTCACAGTGGAGAAAAACCATTTGAATATGAAACATGCAAAAAGAAATTTTCTAGAAAGTCTATTTTGACTGAGCATATGAGAACGCACACTGGTGAAAAACCCTATGGATGTGAAACATGCAAAAAGAAACTTTCTACCAAGTCCCATTTGGCTAAGCATATGAGAACTCACAGTGGAGAAAAACCATATGAATGTGAAACATGCAAAAAGAAATTTTCTAGAAAGTTTGTTTTGACTGAGCATATGAGAACGCACACTGGTGAAAAACCCTATGGATGTGAAACATGTAAAATGAAATTTTCTTCTAAGTCCAATTTGGCTCAGCATGTGAGAACTCACAGTGGAGAAAAACCATATGAATGTGAAACATGCAAAAAGAAACTTTCTACCAAGTCCCATTTGGCTGTGCATATGAGAATTCACAGTGGAGAAAAACCATATGAATGTGAAACATGCAAAAAGAACTTTTCTAGAAAGTCTGTTTTGACTGAGCATATGAGAACGCACACTGGTGAAAAACCCAATGGATGTGAAACATGTAAAATGGAATTTTCTTTCAAGTCCAATTTGGCTAAGCATATGAGAACTCACAGTGGAGAAAAACCATATGAATGTGAAACATGCAAAAAGAACTTTTCTAGAAAGTCTGTTTTGACTGAGCATATGAGAACGCACACTGGTGAAAAACCCTATGGATGTGAAACATGTAAAATGGAATTTTCTTCTAAGTCCAATTTGGCTAAGCATATGAGAACTCACAGTGGAGAAAAACCATATGAATGTGAAACATGCAAAAAGAAATTTTCTAGAAAGTCTATTTTGACTGAGCATATGAGAACGCACACTGGTGAAAAACCCTATGGATGTGAAACATGCAAAAAGAAACTTTCTACCAAGTCCCATTTGGCTAAGCATATGAGAACTCACAGTGGAGAAAAACCATATGAATGTGAAACATGCAAAAAGAAATTTTCTAGAAAGTTTGTTTTGACTGAGCATATGAGAACGCACACTGGTGAAAAACCCTATGGATGTGAAACATGTAAAATGAAATTTTCTTCTAAGTCCAATTTGGCTAAGCATGTGAGAACTCACAGTGGAGAAAAACCATATGAATGTGAAACATGCAAAAAGAAACTTTCTACCAAGTCCCATTTGGCTGTGCATATGAGAATTCACAGTGGAGAAAAACCATATGAATGTGAAACATGCAAAAAGAACTTTTCTAGAAAGTCTGTTTTGACTGAGCATATGAGAACGCACACTGGTGAAAAACCCTATGGATGTGAAACATGCAAAAAGAAACTTTCTACCAAGTCCCATTTGGCTGTGCATATGAGAACTCACAGTGGAGAAAAACCATATGAATGTGAAACATGCAAAAAGAAATTTTCTAGAAAGTTTGTTTTGACTGAGCATATGAGAACGCACACTGGTGAAAAACCCTATGGATGTGAAACATGTAAAATGAAATTTTCTTCTAAGTCCAATTTGGCTCAGCATGTGAGAACTCACAGTGGAGAAAAACCATATGAATGTGAAACATGCAAAAAGAAACTTTCTACCAAGTCCCATTTGGCTGTGCATATGAGAATTCACAGTGGAGAAAAACCATATGAATGTGAAACATGCAAAAAGAACTTTTCTAGAAAGTCTGTTTTGACTGAGCATATGAGAACGCACACTGGTGAAAAACCCAATGGATGTGAAACATGTAAAATGGAATTTTCTTTCAAGTCCAATTTGGCTAAGCATATGAGAACTCACAGTGGAGAAAAACCATATGAATGTGAAACATGCAAAAAGAACTTTTCTAGAAAGTCTGTTTTGACTGAGCATATGAGAACGCACACTGGTGAAAAACCCTATGGATGTGAAACATGTAAAATGGAATTTTCTTCTAAGTCCAATTTGGCTAAGCATATGAGAACTCACAGTGGAGAAAAACCATATGAATGTGAAACATGCAAAAAGAAATTTTCTAGAAAGTCAATTTTGACTGAGCATATGAGAACGCACACTGGTGAAAAACCCTATGGATGTGAAACATGCAAAAAGAAACTTTCTACCAAGTCCCATTTGGCTAAGCATATGAGAACTCACAGTGGAGAAAAACCATATGAATGTGAAACATGCAAAAAGAAATTTTCTAGAAAGTTTGTTTTGACTGAGCATATGAGAACGCACACTGGTGAAAAACCCTATGGATGTGAAACATGTAAAATGAAATTTTCTTCTAAGTCCAATTTGGCTCAGCATGTGAGAACTCACAGTGGAGAAAAACCATATGAATGTGAAACATGCAAAAAGAAACTTTCTACCAAGTCCCATTTGGCTGTGCATATGAGAATTCACAGTGGAGAAAAACCATATGAATGTGAAACATGCAAAAAGAACTTTTCTAGAAAGTCTGTTTTGACTGAGCATATGAGAACGCACACTGGTGAAAAACCCTATGGATGTGAAACATGTAAAATGGAATTTTCTTCTAAGTCCAATTTGGCTAAGCATATGAGAACTCACAGTGGAGAAAAACCATATGAATGTGAAACATGAAAAAAGAAATTTTCTACCAAGTCCTATTTGGCTAGTCATATGAGAACCCATACTGGTGAAAAACCATATGAATGTGACGTATGCAAGAAGAAATTTTCTATCAAGAACAATTTAACTAGGCATATGAAAACCCACGCTGATGAAAAACCATATCAATTTGAAGAATTAAAAAGTGATACGAGGTGTTATCCCTACTGATTTATCTTTTTTTTAAAATTGACTTTTGATTCATTTAAATTTTGGATTGTTTTAAGTTTCAATTAAATTTTATAATTTAACCTTCATTCGTCTTTGGATTTAATATAGCTCTGCTTTTATTTTCTAGCATCTCGCTCTTTACGCTAAAGTTTGACTCTTTGCCACAATTTTACTTTTTAAAACAATTAAAAGTTTTAGCGTAAAGAGCGAGGGATTGCGGAGGGGACAACTCATTTCATATACGGAGTAATGAAATAAATTTTTTGTTTTTTTCCTTTTTTTTGTATTAATGCTAAAGCCAAGGTTCGAACCTGGAACCTCTCGGACCTAGAACCTGGAACATAACGCTTTACCAACTCAGCTACTTCAGCTTGAATACATTTACCTTTTTTAGTTTTTTTTTTTTTAGTTTTCTTTTTCTCCTTTATTTTTCAGTTTTTTCCTTTTTTTTAGTTTTTTTTTCAGTTTTTAGTTCTAGTTTTTTTATTAGTTTTTATTTTGTTTCTTTTCAGTTTTTTTTGCAGTTTTTATGTTTTTTTAGTTTTTTTTTAGTTTATTTTCTTTTTTAGTTTTTTACCTTTTTTTAGTTTTTTTTTAGTTTTTTAGCCTTTTTAGTTTTTTTAGTGTTTTCTTTTAGTTTTTTTTTTTGGTAGTTTTTACCTTTTTTAGTTTTTTTTCTTCTCTTGTATTAATGCTAAGGCCAAGGTTCGAACCTGGAACCTCTCGGACCTAGAACCTGGAACATAACGCTTTACCAACGCAGCTACTTCGGCTTGAATACATTCGTTTTTGAATTGGTATATGATGAAATAATTCAGACGTCATATGCAGACAGACAGACAGACACAAAAACAAACAACTTATTTTTTCTTAAATACTTATAATGACGTCATATACTAAGCATCGCCATAACAAACATGACGACAACTAACTTCATGACGACATATAGCTCAATTCTTATAATGACGTCAGTCGACAGACAGACAAACAACTTATTTTTATATAGATAGAAGATATATATATATATATATATATATATATATATATATATATATATATATATATATATATATATGTATATCCTCTATTAGACAGAGAAAACATATACAAAAGTCTTATTAATAGTGTTCGTCCAAAGTCTTGAGTTGTAAAATTTTCTTCTTTAATTTTGCCTAAATGTAAGTTGAATTTCTAATGAAGGTGGTAAAATCTTCTTCGTCTGTGAATTACAAAAGGAATTTACAACTCAAGGCTTTGTATGAATCCAGCTATTGAACTCTCTCAAAACAAACCTATTGAATGAACCGGAGGTAAGTATTTTGTTCTGTATAAACATGTTAGTTTCAATTTTAATGCTTTAGTAAATCTGCTGATGATGATCATTGTCGATACCAGTTAATTTGTTACTAATTTAACTAGTTTACCAGTTACCAGTACAATAGTTACTAGTTTAATATATTACTAGTTTCCAGTAAACTAGTAACTAGTTCAGCTATTTTACTGGTTATCAATTAACTAGCTACTAGTTTAACCGTTTTACTAGTTACCAGTAACCTAGTTACTAGTTTAACTATTCTACTAATTGCTAGTAAACTAGTTACTAGTTTAACTATTTTATTAGTTACTAGCTAACACTTAATATACTCTCCTAAAAAAATTTAAAAGTGGATATACGCTATTCTGACTAAGTGAAGGGTTGCTTTTTTACTTTCAGTAGTCTACAGAAACTCTATAGAATGATAAAATATGTATGGCAAGCAACATAAAGTCTACAAAAATTAGAAAACCAAAACAAAATTCCACCAACAAAACCATAGAAATTCACATATTTTTTTCCTTGTTCGGTAAGCCTTTCCCGATGCTGTTCCAAACAGCCCCTAAAAGTATTCCAAACAAACCAACTCCAAATACAGCAGCAAAAAATAGGGCAATTAACGGATGATGGTACATAATGTATTTGATTCCGGTGAAATCGGCTTGGAACCGTAATTGAGCTTCGTAAATGTTCACCCAGCGGTTTTGAATCTCAATGGAAACCACTGCCAACTCATTTGCCTGAAATAATTTATTTTTTATTACTCTCACTTAATCTATATATATAAAAATAAGTTGTCTGTGTGGGTATGTGTGTGTGTCGAGTGACGTCATGTTTGTGTGCCGACTGACATCATGTTTGCCGACTGACGTCATGTTTGTCAACTGATGAAATTACTTATCGGGACACAAATGACGACCGGGACACAGGGAATATAAATAACGACCGGGAACCTCAAAGAGAAATTACAGACTGGGACACCCAGACACAAATCACGACCGGGACACAGGGAATATAAATGACGACCGGGACATAGGGACACAACTACAACGGGGACGCCGGGGGCACAGGCGGGATATATAAATGACGACCGGGAGATTGTTCGAATAGAAATTACAGACCGGGACACAAATGACGACCGGGACACAGGGAATATAAATGACGACCGGGACATTCAAAGAGAAATTACAAAATGGGATACCGGGACACAAATGACGACCGGGACACAGGGAATATAAATGACGACCGGGACACAGGGACACATCATTAGAATAATGAGATAAAGATCTGAATACGGATTGTTTTTCCCATGGACAATTATATGTTGCATGTTCAAGAGTCAGTAAACCTGACAATCTATTTATATGCACAGACAATGGGACAGCGAAGAATGTTGTATATTCGCATGTTTTACGTAGTTAAAAACATATATATATATCTATCTCTATTCACAGGTGGGACACAGGGACACAACTACAATGGTGCGTAACTAATATGGCACGTAACGACTTAAGCGCGCGGGGGGGCTTAGGTGTTGGGGTGGCGCGAAGCGTCACAACAGCTAGTATATATATATATATATATATATATATATATATATATATATATATATATATATATACTAGCTGTTGGGGTGACGCTTCGCGCCACCCCAACACCTAGTTGGTATATATATATATATATATATATATATATATATATATATATATATATATATATATATATATATATACTAGCTGTTGGGGTGGCGCTTCGCGCCACCCCAACACCTAGTTGGTGGGGGCGCTTCGCGCCCCCCCCCCAAGCCCCCCCGCGCGCGTAAGTCGTTACGCGCCATATTAGTTACGCACCATTGTAGTTGTGTCCCTATGTCCCACCTGTGAATATAGATAGATATATATATATATATATATATATATATATATATATATATATATATATATATATATATATATATATATATATATATATATATATATATATATATATATATGTTTTTAACTATGTAAAACTTGCGAATATACAACATTCTTTGCTGTCCCATTGTCTGTGCATATAAATAGATTGTCAGGTTTACCGACTCTTGAACATGCAACATATAATGGTCCATGGGAAAACAATCCGTATTCAGATCTATACCTCATGATTCTAATGATTGCCCTTGAGCTTTGTTGATGGTGATTGCTAATCGACCATTCCCTGAGTCGCCATCGTCATTTATATATCCCCCTGTGCACCCCGGCGTCCCCTTTGTAGTTATGTCCCTGAGTCCCGGTCGTCATTTATATTCCCTGTGTCCCGGTCGTCATTTGTGTCCCGGTGTTCCAGTCTGTGATTTCTCTTTGAGTGTCCCGGGCGTCATTTATATTCCTTGTGTCCCGGTGTCCCGGTCGTCATTTATATCCCCCTGTGCCCCCCGGCGTCCCCATTGTAGTTGTGTCCCTGTGTCCCGGTCGTCATTTATATTCCCTGTGTCCCGGTCGTCATTTGTATCCCGGTGTCCCGGTCTGTATATACATTCGTTTTTTAGTTTTGTTTTTCTCCTTTATTTTTTTCCTTTTTTCTTTTTTTTCTTTTTTAGTTTATTTAGATTTTTAGATTTTTTAGTTTTTTTATTAGTTTTTAGTTTTTTTGTAGTTTTTACCATTTTTTTAGTTTTTTTAGTTTTTTTTTTTTTACTTATGTCCTGGTCGTCATTTATACTCCCTGTGTCCCGGTCGTCATTTGTGTCTCGGTGCTTTGTTGATTGCTAATTTATATTATATTTATATTTATATTTTTTATATTTATTAATATTTTTTTAGTTTTCTTTTTCTCTTATTTTTCAGTTTTTTCCTTTTTTTAGTTTTTTCTTTTTTAGTTTTTAGTTTTTTTTTGTTTTTTACCTTTTTTTAGTTTTTTTAGTTTTTTTAGTTTTTTAGCTTTTTTAGTTTTTTTATTAGTTTTTAGTTTTTTTTTAGTTTTTGCCTTTTTTTAGTTTTTTCAGTTTTTTTTAGTTTTTAGTTTTTTACCTATTTTAGTTTTTTTTAGTTTTTTAGCTTTTTTAGTTTTTTTCTTTTTAGTTTTTTTTGTAGTTTTTACCTTTTTTAGTTTTTTTTCTTCTTTTGTATTAGTGTGAAATAATTCAGACGTCATATGCGGACAAACACGACGTCACTCGACAGACAGACAGACAGACATAACCCACAAACAACTTATTTTTATATATATTTATTCATATTTTTTTAGTTTTCTTTTTCTCTTTTATTTTTCAGTTTTTTCCTTTTTTTTAGTTTTTTTCTTTTTTAGTTTTTAGTTTTTTTTAGTTTTTTACCTTTTTTTAGTTTTTTTTAGTTTTTTTAGTTTTTTAGCTTTTTTAGTTTTTTTATTAGTTTTTATTTTTTTTTGTAGTTTTTGCCTTTTTTTATTTTTTTCAGTTTTTTTTAGTTATTAGATTTTTACCTTTTTTTAGTTTTTTTTAGTTTTTTAGCTTTTTTAGTTTTTTTTCTTTTTAGTTTTTTTTGTAGTTTTTACCTTTTTTAGTTTTTTTCTTCTTTTGTATTAGTGTGAAATAATTCAGACGTCATATGCGGACAAACATGACGTCACCTGATCCACAGATCCACACACGGACAACTTATTTTTATATATATAGATATATATATATATATATATATATATATATATATATATATATATATATATAAGCGCGGGGGGGCGCTTATATATATATATATATATATATATATATATATATATATATATATATATATATATATATATATATATATATATATATATATATATATATATATATATACATATATATATATATATATATATATATATATATATATATATATATATATATATATATATATATATATATATATATATATATATATATTAACATTATTATATATTAATATTAATAATTATTATTTTATTTTCAATATATAAATATTAATAATAATATTATTAATTTTTATTAATATTTTTTTATTCTGCCTAAAAATATTATTCTACAATGGAGAGGTAGCCCATAGTAAATAACTTAACCAGGAAGAAGTTTTTCAGCCTTAAAAAAACCTTCAAGACAAGCAAAACTCAGAAGAATTATCAAACAGTTCATGGTAACAAACTGAAAGTAAGGAGCAACTTGGGCCAATAGTAACCGAAACTATAAAACAATGAATTTTGAAAACAATTAATGCATCGAAAGATGTGGCTTTTGTTGCTGATATACGCTGTGGTAGCCCCATATTACATAGCTTAGCTAGGAAGGGGCTATCCAACCCAAAAATTCCAAAAAACAAACAAAAGCCATAATAATTATCAAAAAGTTTGTGGTAACGAACGGGAAGTAAGGAACAACTTTAGCCAATAGTAACCAAAACTCTAAAAAATTGGATTTTGATAGCAATTGATACACCAAAAGAATAGGCTTTTTATACCGAGGCAGTCCATATTAGATAGCTTAGGTAGGTAGGGGCATTCAACCCATAAATTCGATCAAGACAAATAAAACTCCATTAAAATGAATTACCCATTAATCAGAATCCAGTAGGACATAGTGAATCATCACCCCAGTATCCACATGGACAGATTTCACATCTCGGACTTTTATTTGTTTGAAACAACAACAAAAACTCAGGATATTTCGGCATACTGTCATCAGCAGCCGTCGTCAGCAGATAAATTTATCTGCTGATGACGGCCATTGTATATTTGACCGAAATATCTAGAGATATTGTTGTTGTTTTACTGTCAAACAAAAGGATTTGTCCCATTTGAACTGTTATTTGTAGGTCATGGAAAGGCAGTGTTGTCCTCGAAAAAACCTATTTGGTATACACATTTCCGAGTAACATGGAATTAGCTACTGCAAAACCAGAAACTTATTAGAAAACTTATTATGAGACTTTTCAATTCTTCGGAATTAAATATCAAATAACCTATACCAAAACAGGTATCATGGATTTTGATAACATAAAATCGCAAACTAAACATCTCTGTCTTTCACGAGTCATAGAAAGTATTAATAACTATTGATCTGGCAGCAAGCGAGAGACGATGTGAGTGCTAGGGACTATCGAGGAGAAAGCACTGCAACAGAAATCAACAGAAAGCACTGATCTCAAAGAGTTTTAACCTGTTAAGACTCAAGAGCAGATTTATAATCATACAGATGCTCTCTTCTTAGAGTAAGCAGATGAAGTGACAAAAAAAGTTTCTTGGTAATGCTTTACAGTCCTTAGAATGGTTTGACGCATTTTGCGGGCGCAACTTCCAGAAACATCCAGTTGTTCAAGAACAGGTCAGATCAAAATTTAATGAAAGAGGATTCAGTGTTCAGTTGGTTTCAATTTTTTGGATGTCATATTTTATGTTTGAAATGCTTTACTTTTGTTTTTTGTTTGTTTGTTTTTTGCAACAAGTATTTTCGCTTTCTTTCCATGTGGTAATAATAATAATAATGGCCAATAAATTGAAAAATGTGGCATAAATAAAAAATTGCCAATCTTACGAAGAGTAGCATAGCCAGAGTAGAGACGTACTCAAAGGCCCGTGGGCTCAGCTACCCTAAATTCTAGATTTTGCCGAACTTCAGGGCACTTCTTGTAAATATTATTAAATAAAGTCGATTATTTTCTGCTGCCCACCTCCCCCAAAAATTACTGATCACATGTCGTTGATTTTATTATTAACTGTTTTGTGGTACAACAACTTTTAAAAAGGATTTTTTTTCATTTTTTGTGCAAGTTCATAAATCGGTAAGAACAGCACATTTTCAATTTATTTACCAACATTGATTAGGATTATGCTTTACAGTTATTGCAGTGTCATCACAAAAAAGGCTCTGCAAGAAAATTCTCCTGAAACCATCTTACAAGCCCTCCCATACCAGTGGCGGTTCTGGCTTCTCTTGCGCCCAGAACAAAATCTTGATTAGCCCCCCCCCTGTCTCCCAAAATTTTCAGGTCAAATTTCAACAAAATTTTCATTCATTAGCAACATTATCATTTATCAACTAAATTTCCATTTATTTAAATCTAACTTTTCTTACTTTAGCTTCGGCTAAACTATTGATTACCTCGTCCCAATTGCTTCTAATTCTTTAATTTGACTGTATTACTTTTTGCTTAAAATCAAATTTAAATTCGCATGAATTTGGTCAACTTTCTTTTATTTTCAAGGAATAGTGATGAAAATGTATGAAAAATTAAAATTTCGGATTCAACTTGCTGATACTTATTACCAACTGCGCCCTCTTACAAACTTTTGTAAAAAAATTTCAAAAATTTTAAAATAATCCTAACTGTTAGATTATTTATTTGAAATTTTGCTTCCCTAAAATTTCTGTGACGGGGAAAAATATCACCTGTCCCCTACATCACGGTGAATTGGCACTAATGGTTATATTAAGCTAAATAGACTCACCCTTGAATTTGCGAAACTTTGGAGCTCTGTCTCTACGCTTTGTTTCTCATCTGTGACCTTGAATATGTAAAAAGGCCACATAAAAAAGGATCTCAAAAACCGAACGACCGAAGAATGATACTTCAAGGATGCCATACGAAGAACTCTATCAAAGATCTCTCCATTTCCGTTAATTAAATCGCACTGAACCATGAAAGTACCTGAAAAAAGGAGTTTTTAAAGAAGAAGAGAGACAAAATTTTTCGAAACAAAGTTTCTGTCAACATAAGTTTGTTCAGTAAGATGTAAAATAGTAGGTGGGAGAAAGAGGAATGAAAGAAAGGAGGAGATAGAGACCAAGAGGGAGAGAGACGCCTGGCTTAACCCTATCTTTCTGCCCCCCAGATATGTGAAGGAGTTGAGGAATCATTTATTATACCCTTTAAGGTATCTTCTACCTAACCAAAGCCTCTAAGAACCAAAATACTTTTGACTAGGTTTGTACAGTAGGAAATTTTATCGCATGCTGACCAATGGTTGGTGCTGGACAGGTACAGATCTCCTGATTTCCTGCCTTCGAACAGGAGTGCAATACGTTATTATCCCCCCCCCCAGATTCCTTCAGGCACCCACTTAGAGCTGTGTCAATTCTGGCTGAGCTTACAGAGTCTAAAGTATGACGCCTAGTAATAAATACAGAAAAAAAAACAAGCTTGTTTTCTAAGTGAGAAAGATTGAGGTTTAAACTTCAAATGAAAAGAAACTACCCTATATATAATAGGGGCATTAATCCCCTCGAGTTCTTTATGTTAAACTTTATCTTATGCTTTCATGAAAGTATTATAAAGTTCAAAAAATTTAGCCAGTTTGTAGTTGCAGGTACTTATTTACTGAATTACCAATGGCATATCGATCCAAATATTTAGATTTAAAAGTTTATTGTGAAAGTAAACACATCTCAATGAGCTCTTTTATTCTCGTATCATAAAGCTTATTAAAAAGCTAATTTTTTCAAATTGCTATTTTACTAAGCTAGAGCGTGCATTTTTAAAATATTGAGACAAAAAGAAAATAAACTTTGGTATTGGAGAAAGTTGTGATTGAAATGTAATAGCTAAAAGAGATAAAAGTTATAAAAATATGGTAATAGTATCCTGTAAGAATTACAAGTTTAGAAATGACTTTACAGGGTTGACTTATCTGCAGGCAAGTATTAAAAAAAGAATTTAGCTTTGGGGTTAGATTTGCAAGTGTATACAAAGGAGCCTGTCAGCTAGGGGAGGGAGAGGTCTTGTCTCGAGTCGTCTCATTGTGATCACTAGGTCATCATACCGACCAACCTAAGACTGTTTGATTTACAAGTGTATACAAAGAAGCCTTTCAGCTAGGGAGGGAGAGGTCTTGTCTCGAGTCGTCTCATTGTGATCATTAGGTCAGCATACCGATCAACCTAAGAATATTTGATTTGTAAGTATATACAAAGAAGCCTTTTAGCTAGGGAGGGAGAGGTCTTGTCTCGAGTCGTCTCATTGTGATTACTAGGTCAGTATACCGATCAACCTAAGACTGTTTGATTTACAAGTATATACAAAGAAGCCTTTCAGCTAGGGAGGGAGAGGTCCTGTCTCGAGTCGTCTCATTGTGATCACTAGGTCATCATACCGACCAACCTAAGACTGTTTGATTTGCAAGTATATACAAAGAAGCCTTTCAGCTAGGGCAGGGAGAGGTCTTGTCTCGAGTCGTCTCATTGTGATCACTAGGTCATCATACCGACCAACCTAAGACTGTTTGATTTGCAAGTGTATACAAAGAAGCCTTTCAGCTAGGGAGGGAGAGGTCTTGTCTCGAGTCGTCTCATTGTGATCACTAGGTCATCATACCGACCAACCTAAGACTGTTTGATTTGCAAGTGTATACAAAGAAGTCTTTTAGCTAGGGAGGGAGAGGTCTTGTCTCGAGTCGTCTCATTGTGATCACTAGGTCATCATACCGATCAACCTAAGAATGTTTGATTTGTAAGTGTATACAAAGAAGCCTTTTAGCTAGAGAAATTCAATTCAATTTATTTCCAAAACGGGCAGCAGACAAGCCGAATATTCGTTTAGTCGTCAAAACATAAATATATATATACAATCTATAGTCAACACTTATGAAATAATTTAAAATAATTCTAAACGTCAACTTCAAATCAGTAGAAAAACTGACTAGTCAAAATATAATACAATATAACTAACAAACTAAAGCAGAGGACAAGCCGAATGTTCGTTTTAGTCGTCAAAACACAAATACATGTACAATCCATAGTCAACACTTATGAGATAATTTGAAATAAATCCAATCGTCCACTTAAAATCAGTAAACAATAACTGATTAGTAAAAATATAATATACCTCGCGAATTAAAGCTCTAACTATTCTTGCTTATTAGAAGTAACATTAAAAACTTGACAAACGAGGGAACAAAGCTTTTCAAATATCCGTTTCGAGACACATGAATAGGCTGTATACGAGGTACAGCTTCTGCCACTACTCTTGCGGGTCTTTCTCGATGTGATTTGAAATCAGGGGGCAGTATGGATCGATGGGATGTGCTGTTCAACACCCCTGTACCAAAAGCAAGCGACAGTTTTTGTCGACGGCCAGCAAGGAAATCTAGGCCAAACTGTTCAAGGAGGGCATAGTATGGGACTTTGGGCGCTTTTGAAATTACCAACAATGCCCGAAATGGAACCCTCTCAACTGCGTCCGACTATTCCTGCGTTAGGCCGTAATGCCAAACGGGGGAACAGCATTCAAGGCAAGACTGTAAAAGAGGTATAAACTCGCAAAAGGTGATCTGGAGGAATTCCATGTCGAGACAGCAGCTTCAGGGAGCTAATACCTGAAAAGGTCTTGTCTCGAGTCGTCTCATCGGGATCACTAGGTCATCATACCAATCAACCTAAGACTATTTGATTCACATATTGTATTAACTTAAGTATCTTTGATTTAGGGAGGTGTTTTTACAGTTCAGAGTTCTAATCTGCAACGAAACTTCTGTATGTGTCCGACAGAAACGCTTTAAGGGAGGCAGCTTTTGAACTCTGGCAGAGCGAGCGGGGGAGGGTCTAAACTTTTCAGTGGTACAATGCTTTATGTCCAGAGGTGATAATTTTTCTAAAAAGTAATTAGAACGACAGAGCCGAAAGGAGTCTCTACTTTGGTTAAAATATCATAGCGAATTCCGATTCCAACAGGGGAAAAATGACACAAGTTTTATTTATAGAGCGCCTGAATTAACTAACATTTTACGGTAGGACATTTTACATTTTAAGACAGGGGCATTTTGATACAAATCGCCCTGAAAGGACCCCTAGACAAACTAGATAGATTAAAATATCTTAGGAGAAGTTGAAAAAAAAGAGTGGTGCGTAAAATATACCACTAGAGAAATAGATAGAAAGGTGTAGAAGGAGTCATAATTAAGACTGAAGAATAGGCACAAACAACCATGAAACAAAAAAATAGAATAAAATAAAGAATAAAATTTTTCCTACCCAAGTATTTGTAGCATATACATACAACCGTGCTGCTTGTTATAAGTTTTGGATCCCTGCAATTGGGGCAGGACCGTCTCGTCGCGATTACGGTTCTTGTGATCAAGTAATACCTGTGATACACCCGTGATACCGCGGGTATGCACGATTAATATATCAGCTTGGAATAAACCTAGTGGCCTTTGTTTCAATCTACATGGACATTGACAGACAAAGACATTGACAACCTAAAGATGACAATGACAATGCCAACCTTACACTAACACTCTTTATTTCACGTAAACTGTTTTACATATACATTTTGACGTTGAAATTATTCAGAGTTTGAATCTGTCACCTCCTATGGTCGCTAGCCTCCCAATAAAACCAGAACTGTTCTAATAAATAACAAGCAACATCATTTTAACCTTGAAGAAAACTCGAACTTGGGCTTTGGATTGCCAGTTGTAGTGAATAATCAGAGTCAACTAAAAACTAACATAAAATATTAAATATAGTTTATTTTTTATTGCTTAAAGTTAAAATAACTAAAAAAAAGAATACGGCATTAGACTTTACAGTCCCTACCGGCGGTGCTGATCTCCGTTTCTTGGCCCTTCAGCCAGAAAGTGCAATGGGGGTGGGGGGGGGGCCAACCATCCTGTGCTTTCGCACATCCTTCCTGTTTACCTTCCCCAGATTTCTCCAGGTACCCATTTAGAGATGGGTCGACTCTGGCTGAGTTTATAGAGTCACGCCACTGACACCCGTCCCAAACTAAATAATTGGGTACACTAGGATTTGAACTGTCGCCTGAAATAATCCTTTTATGATTCTGCTTGAGGTTCCAAGCCTCAAACCTTATTTGTCCGATGGAAATCGGGCAATTAGTTGAGCTATCGTATAATTTATTTTTGAAAAGAAAAGTCTATGTATACGGTAGTTGCCAAACATACAACATAGATTTTGCGTTGCATATCAAATTGCTTAACGGCCTGATTCTAGCCAAGGGACTTACGATTGTCAGTTAGTTTGGAAAATTGTCACCTTCTTCTCTGGGGATCCACCTAGCGAGTTACGATGTCTGAATCTGATACGAACTGAAATGAAATGTTGACGAAAAATAATGGAAAGAATTAAGTATAATTAAATTAGGCCTATAACTTTTGACTACTTTATTTTTTTTTAAATATTTTTTTTTCATCCCAGGAGTTTAAAATATTTCGGCGATTTCTGCCAATAATCGTGTAATCTCAGAGGCACCATTTTCGGGGGGGGGGATTGTGTGACAGTATACAACGGAAAAATAATGTTCCATATATAATGTGCATAATGTTGAATAATTGTAAAGGTGTAGCGGCACCATGTTCGGGGGGGGGGGGATAGTGTGAAATTATACAACAAGTTATCGAAGCCATCTTAGCAAATGAGCATTTATCGGTATACAGTCAGTAAGTTTTTGATTCTGATAAAAGAGCGTATGTTTTTTCCCTTTTTAAATGTCTGTCATCCAGCTTTTGTAATAACAAAATCGCAAAATTGAGCCTCAATAAAATACGTTGAAGATACTCTTGTCTTAATTTTCAGCCTACTTTGGGGTTCACCGATAAGTTTGTTTATCCACGGTTGCCATGACATTCAATTCCATGGTTGATTGACAGTTAACTCTGGGTTATTTCTGAAGAGAAACATCTTGGCATATTTAACAAATTTATAAAGCTGTTTCTTCAATAAGACTTTTTAGGCGAAGTCGCCCTTGCTCTTTGACTTTTGTCTCTGGCACCTTCAGTCTCCGACGATGGCTTTTCGAGTCCAAAAGGCTAATCAGGCAATTTGAAATGATACTTTTTTTTCAGGAAATGTCAATCTAATTAATATACTATCTTTTTCAAATATTCTATCTTTGTAAAATATAAATGAAACCGAAGGGTGTGAGACAGTCAAGTGCCAAGAATTACATGGCTCATGGTTTCCCTCTGATGGTAAAACAAGAAGTTTGAGGGAGGGAGGGAATTCCCCTACTTTTGACTAGTTTTCATTGAATGGTGTAAAAATTTGTAATTGTAAGGTAATTTTACTTTAGTATTTGTTATTTCCCAGGGACAATAGTTGAATTCCCAGGGATAATTTCCCAGGGACAATTTAAGCCAAATAAATTTACCTGCGTTTAGATTTCTAGCTGAATCTGGCATTTCCAAATCCAAGAATATTCTGTAGTTTTGACCATTTGGCAGGTACATATCACGTCTGTTGACCGTGAAGTTAGAATACTGGTGACTACACTTTTCTAGTGTATTTTCACATGGTCTAAAAATAACATTAAACTCATTTTATTCCACAAATCAAGCATCAAGGTGGCGTTCAGCCCACCTTGAGTTGTTCAAGGTGGCGTTCAGCCAACCTTGAGTTGTTCAAGGTGGTGTTCAGTATGTAAACCTTAATCACTACAATTTTCTTGTGTACTTTTGCATTATCTAAAGGGCATTCAGGGTCTTGTTCATTAAATTGCTTATCAACAATCCTGACAAGATAAACCATTCCTAAGACATGTTGCTTTTTAAGTAATGCTATTTTTTAATTTAACCCTTTTAACCTTCTACGTACCTGATTGTTTAGTTAGGTCTCACTTAGACCTTGTACCGTTTGCACTATTAAAACAATGTGCTTTTTTCTATTTGAGTGTATATGAAGGTTTTTCACCAGTTGGATGGGGAGAACGGTGTTGTCTTTCGGCACGACAGCTGAAAACCCTAGGAATACAGATCTGAGGATACATACTGGATAGGGATACAGGATACAAGGTCTGAGATTCTCCAGTAGAAAGAATTTTGAGTTACCATATTAGAGATAAGGATCCCCCCAAGATTTAATTTCTGCTAGGTTTCCCCAACTTAAACCCTCTCTTCAAGAAGATGCCAAGTATGGGTCCCTAATCTCATTATGCGGTGTGTATCAGTTGTTAGACAGCCAATAATGGAGACAATAGAGGGGTTGTTATTCCTTACTCTGTAAAATGGTTTCGATATTCGAGATCAAGAAATTCTTTTTCCACAAGGTTTAACCTTCTTATTTGGTACACCACCCTAACCCCCCCCCACCAAAAAAGGGTGCCAAGTGTTCATCTTAAAATTTGGTGTCTAACAGTAGTTAAGACAACCAAAAGTTTTGACATTCTTTTTCCTATAAATAAACATGATTTTCGTCCTCAGTTAAGAGACATATAAATTCACTTCAAAGAAAGAGCCCAAATTTGATTAGAGAGGGGGGTATTTCATCGAACCAACAAAAACAACCAAACTGTATGATACTTTTAAAATAAAACTACCAAAGAATTGCAGGGGCAGAGGTGGGAAGTCCCCCTTTTAGCAACTAAGTCTCACTTCTTTACTTTGTAAGTCTGACGTACTCCAAAAAACTCTATGACTTTAACGATTTTTTCATTGTTTCTTACCCTCTTCGTATATTTTTAAATATTAGTTTTATAAAATACACTTAACATAATAAATAAAGTATAACAAAACAAAATAATAAAATAAAATAAAATAAATATAATGCATTACCAAAATCAAATATATAATTCGTAAATATTTTTATACATTTATATACATCTTTCATATGATTTCTTTTTTTACACTTCAAACCAGCACACAGGATTTATAACTTGATATGAGGTGTGCAGTTTTTGGTCATCAATTTTAGAATCTTTAAATTAGTAAAAGTGATTATGAATGAAATTCTATTTTTTGTTATGATCTGCGTTAATTATTTAAAGTTTTAGCCTTTCTTTGTAGTTTAGACATAATACATCCTACGATGCTCCCAAAAATATAGTCTAATGAGAAGGCTAAGGCTTCGTCGACCACCCTAGAACCATATTGTAGCCATCAACATCTTGGAGGTGTTTCAGCGTGCTCGAGTTAAGCCCCATTCACAATAAAATTTTACTAATCACGACATTCAGCTGGGCCTTATTTGAACCAAACACATTTTTTATAGAACTTGATGGTTGGCAAGAAATTCCATGAAAAAATATGATTGGCTTAAGTTAGCTCTAGCTACATTTTGGTATCAGTAAAGTCTCATTGTGAATGGACCTTTACTTAGAAAAATTAGTAGAATTAGCTGGTCCCGACTTTTCCGGCGCAAAATAATCAATTTTCCCCAATTCTTCAGATTATCCAAGATAATAGTTACATAGCTACCTATAATCCATGGAGACTACAAAGACACGTGACTAGAGAATGGGGGTCACCAAGCCACCGAGAACTCGGGATTTTAGTACTTTTTCTATATAATTTTTTATTCCACATGATTTTTCTTTTTATTTTTTTTTTCAAATTTGCCACCCACCCCCCAATAGATTTGTACGTGCATGCCCGGGATTGAATAAATGATAATGATAATAACGGATTAACTTACTTGAACCAGAAATGTAGTTGATAGCTACGCTCTGATGTTGGAATGTATATATAGTAGATCATTATGTAGACTAGTATTGAAGTCCATATTACGGCTGCGAGTGTAAGCAGAAACCCCAAAAATTTGAAAACTAATCTAGTGGGTGAAAAGGTGAGCACCCGGTTACCGGTTGGCAACACTGTATCCACCGAACTACTCATTTTTGATATTACCTAAAAAGGAAAATAAAATTTAAAATTATCATTGAATCAATTCCTAATCTTAATTTTTTCCTAAAAATATAGCTTTAACACTGGAAAAGAAATCCCCAAAAGATATAAAATAAGTTAGAAGTTGTTTAAATCGCTTCCTGTACTCGTCCTCTTAATGAGACTCCGAAATAACTTATTTCTCTTATATTTTTGGTTTATAGACCCCCCCCCTCCTCGCGGAAAATACCAAGCAGAAAATATCCCCTTTATGTCCTGAAGTATGAAAAAAAATAGGAAAGAAAATGTTATATTAAAGGAAATATAATTTTTTTTTTAATGAAATATGGAATATGGGTGAAAGAGTGTCAGCATGGAAGGAAGTCCAGCGAACCCTAAATGACTAAGAAATCCAAGAGTGGCAAGCTCATAAGAACCAATCTATGTCTTTGAGGTTTTACTCCCAAACTAAAGACTGCTTTGGGGAGAAGGTTTATTTTAAATTTGGTTTAAAAAAAAAAGGATGTGAAGAACTTGTTGCTGTTAAGAGGGGATAGTTTGGATTTAGATGAGAAAAGCAAATTTTTGGGAAAGTTTAGGCTGGCGGCTGGCCCCTACTTTTGCCCTATGTGTGGATGTACGAATGGAAACTTATTTCATTTTGTATCCGGGTGTGAAGAGCTGTCTGAGTTGCGGAATGAAAGTTTTGTACGAGTGTTTGGGAGTGAATGCTGGTTAATTGAGTGGATGGATGAGAGGAACGTGCGTGCTATTAAACAGTTTTGCAAGTTTCTTCGTTTAGGGATTAAACACAGAGAATCATGCTCGACGGGATAGCTTGTTACGGTTCTTAAAATTGGTGTTTGCTGGTTAATATGTTGAACTTTGGCGTTTTTTTTTTTGTTTTTTTTTTAAGTTTTATTTTGTTCCTGAGCTTTGTTTGTAGATTTTATTCTGTGTTGTTATGGCCCACAGGCCTTTTGTAGTAAATCTTATCTTATCTACAGACCTGTCAATATATCTTGACATTAGTTTCAAAAATAAAATACCAAATTCAAACCCAAAAATTTTCGAAGACCTCATTTTTAAAACGCTATTTCAAGATTAAGTAAATAACGTTTAATTAATGAAAAAGCGTATTCTTTAAGTAAACTTTAGTACCGTGACCATAAAATAGTGTTTTCAAAACTTAGGTTTGTAAAACGATTTGAATTCTAACTTCCTTTCGGTCCTGAAGTACGAAAAATAAGTCAAACAGAAAATGTTTTATTCGAGAAAAAAAAAAGACATTTATTCTTTGTTAAAATTAAATGTGACATATGTACCTGTAAATATTCCTTACCATTAGTTCTAAAAATACATTACAAATTCATAGCCAAAAAATTTCGAAAATCTTGTTTTTAAGACGCTGTTTCAAGACTAAGTAAATAACGTTTGTTTTATAAAACAGCCCATTCTTTAAGTAAACGCTATTAACATGGCCTTAGAATAGTGTTTTAAAACTGAGGTATGTGGAACTATTTGAATTCCAACTTTCTTTTGGGCCTAAAGTAATAAAAAGCCACAAAAGAAATCGAAGAGAAAATGTTTTGTTCAAAAAAAAAAAGATATTTACTCTTTTTTTAAAATAGATGTGACATATATACCTGTCAATATTTGGTAAATCTCGCTTTTAAGACGCTATTTCCAGATTAAGTAAATAACTTTTAATTTATAAAGCAGCGTATTCTTTAAGTAAACGTTATTAAGGTGACCTTAAAATAGTATTTTAAAACTAAGATTTGTTAAACTATTTAAATTCTAACTTCCTTTCAGCCCTGAAGTTATAAAAAAAGACAAAAAAATATCGAAGAGAAAATATTTTATTCAAGGAAAAAAAGGTATTTACTCGCTTTTAAAATTAAATTTGACGTACATACATGTTAATGTACCTTACCATTATCAAACAGTTCGTGGTAACGAACTGTAGTAAGGAGCGACCCGGCTCAAAAGTAAACGAAACTCTAAAAAACGAAATTTTGATGCTAAAATATACATCAAAAGAATCAGATTTTCATGCTGATTTTAAATATTTAAGTTTCATCAAACTTAGTCTTTGTTATCAAAAGTTACGAGCCTGAAAAAAATTGCCTTATTTTAGAAAATAGGGGAAAACGCCCCCTAAAAGTCACAGAATCTTAACGAAAATCACACCATCGCATTCGGCGTAACAGAGAACCCTATGGCAAAATTTTCAAGCTCCTATCTACAAAATGTCGAATTTCGTATTTTTTGCCAGAAGACAAATCACGGGTGCGGGTTTATTTGTTTGTTTGTTTTTTTTGTTTTTTTTTTTTCTTTTCCCCAGGGGTCATCGTATCGACCAAGTGGTCCTAGAATGTCGCAAAAGGGCTCATTGTGACGAAAATGAAAAGTTCTAGTGCCATTTTTAAGTGACCAAAAATTTGGAGGGCACCTAGGCCCCCTCCCACGCTCATTTTTCTCCAAAGTCAACAGATCAAAATTTTGAGATAGCCATTTTGTTCCGCATAGTCAAAAACCATAATAACTATGTCTTCGGGAATGACTTACTCCCCCAAAGTCCCTGGGGGAGGGGTTGCAAGTTACAAACTTCGACCAGTGTTTACATATAATAATGGTTATTGGGAAGTGTACAGTCGTTTTCAGGGGATTTTTTTTTGGTTTTGGGGGTGGGGTTGAAGGGAGGGGACTATGTGGGAGGATCTGTCCTTGGAGAAATAAATCATGGGATTTTCTAATATTACTATAAAAAAAAATGAAAAAATAAACATGGAAAAGTTTTTTCAATTGAAAGTAAAGAGTAGCATAAAAACTTAAAACGAACAGAGATTATTACGCATATGAGGGGTTCTAAAAATACTTTAGCATAAAGAGCGAGGTATTTAAGAGGAGATAAATACCTCGCTCTTTATGCTATAGTATTTTTAGTAGTTTCAACTATTTATTCTACGGCCTTTCTGATTCAGGGGTCATTCTTAAAGAATTGGGACAAAACTTACAATTTAGTATAAAGAAAGAGGTATTAACGAGGGTACAAACCCCTCATATACATAATAAAAATTTAAGAATATAAAAGTTTGTTACGTAAGTTAATTCTTAAGTTACGTATATTTTTAACTAAGAAAAAAATTCGTTAAAAATAAAAATTTATAGTTGCCTTTTTATGTAACCGAAAAATTGCATGGCAACTAGGCCTCCTTCCCCATCCCTTATTTCTCAAAATCGTCTGATCAAAACTAAGAAAAAGCCATTTAGCCAAAATAGGAATTAATATGCAAATTTCATTTTAATAATGTATGTGTGGAGAGCCAAAAACAAACATGCATTAATTCAAAAACGTTCAGAAATTACATAAAAAAAACTACTTTTTTTAACTGAAAGTAAGGAGCGACATTAAAACTTAAAACGAACAGAAATTACTCCGTATATGAAATGGGTTGTCTCCTCCGCAATCCCTCGCTCTTTACGCTAAAGTTTGACTCTTTGCCACAATTCTGCTTTTTAAAACAATTAAAAGCTTTAGCGTAAAGAGCGAGGGATTGCGGAGGGGACAACCCATTTCATATGCGGAGTAATTTCTGTTCGTTTTAAGTTTTAATGTCGCTCCTTACTTTCAGTTTAAAAAACTAGTTTTTTTTCGTAATTAGTTCTAAAGATATCATGCAAATTCATAGCCCAAAAGTTCTGAAAATCTCGTTTTTAAGACGCTTTTTCAAGATTAAGTAAATAACGTTAGTTTTATAAAACAGAGTATTCTTTAAGCAAACATTATTAACATGACCTTAAAATATTGTTTTAAAACTGGGTTTTGTGCCTATGAGCTAATGCCTGATGTTGTCCAGGTTAAAGGGTATTTCAGAAACCTCTCCATTGGCAAAGGATTGCTACTTGTACAACAAGCAGCTAACCAAGTCATTTTAATATTTCCATGCAAAAAATATTGGAATATTATTCTCAAAGAAATGTTAAAATTTTGACAACATTTAGATTTTATTTTTAGAATTTGCTTACCATTACTATTATGATTCATGTTGCTTTTTATTTTGTGGGGATTTGTAGGAGAATGAGGGATTGATAGTTGATGGATTTTGATGAAGCAATTTGGGCAATTTCTCTTAGCTAATAGGTTCCTAGTTGAAAGGGAATAAAGCAAAAAATAAATGGGAAGTAAGGTAGGTTTGCACTACCCCTCAGGCACGTCAGCTGCAGCAGAGGGTTACCCCACCTGTAGAATTTGAAAATACGTTTTTGAGTTTTATCTTAGAAAAATACTTATTTTTGATGTATTAATTGAAAAAAATATTCTCCATGGTTTTAAAAAATTATTTGGCCCCCACATCCCAATTATTTTTGTGAATTCACATTTCTGCTGCCCCTTAGGACACTGACAGATTCAGGGGTCGCGGGGGGAGGACCCCGAGCCTCCGCCCAGCCCCAAAAATTGTTCTGGCACCCTCTTTTCCTGTTTTTTATTCTTTTTTTTACTCTTTTCCTTAGATTAAATTTGTCAATTTGGTCTTTATCACATCGGCCCAATCCCCGAGATTTTGCTCATTGGCGCCTTTGTCACATTGGGCCTCCTCTAAGATTTACGTGATCTTACGTAAATTTAAGCAATCTTATGAAAAAAGAATAATCCACGAAATGAAACCGTTACATTAATGCTCATAATTGTCAGGGCAGTAATTAGTCTATATAAAATGCATTAAAAGACACATCAAGCAGTACTCATCTTCTAGCTAACAAATTAATTGAAAAAAACACAAACTTTCCCTGAATTTTAATTGGGGAATACCTTCTAAATTCACCTATATTAGCTCATATTGCTATCCTATAAATTTGCCCCAGACAGGCGAACGCATCGCATTCGCGCTGAATCGACAACATCGGCAGAGTTGTGTGTCTACCCTTTAAAAGCTAGTGCTAAAGCGCTCCATAGCTACGAAAATGGTCGTGGGTGTGCCTCTGGCTAAACTTGGAGTCCTGGCGATTAGACAGTTAAGCAAACCTTTTGCCCAATGGATTGCAAGAAGAGCAAAGAATAATTACTATTTTAGGACTTACATTTGTATGCCTACAGCTCAAAGTAAGCAAATTTATCCATTGGAATTTTTCTATTTAAAACATTTTTTTATAGGTAGCGCTGTATTATGATTACGTATTTTTCTAATTTTCGAAAACGGCATGGTGTCCCTTGTTTTATAAGGCCCATTCACAGTGAAATTTTTTGTACCGAAATTCAGTCAGAAAAACTTGGGGTAGTTCATATTACTGACATATAAATAAGGTGAACATACGACTCAATGTCTTTTTTAAGTTCTTTCTAATATATTAATTCCTTTACTTGGAATTTCGATTTTAAACCCATCACGGACATTCAAAGATAATATCTTCTTTTCTGACTATTGATTATATAAAAGGGTTAAAAACTACGATTGCTACTTCATTATATTTAGAATAATTGTTTTTAACACATCTCAACTGCAGCTTCACTGCCCCCCTTCATCCGTGTAAAATACATTGCCCGAATTACATATTTCTTATGTTTTCTTTTTCTTGGTTTTATTACAGTTGATTCAATTTACGGGTAAACCGGTTTAAACAAGAGTGACGCTAACAGAGGTTTATAAACGGGAGAGCCGATGTTCCCCCCCCCCCCCCGTTGTGGAAAATACACCCACACAAAATATCTTCCCCCCACGGAAAAATCTCCCCAATAATTCCCTGTATGGAAAATTCCCCAACACGCAAAATTGAGCTGCCGAAGAGAAAGTAAAAAATAGGTACCTCAAAACGTCGATCAGATGTTGTAAGGGGTAATAAAAGGATCTGATATCAAAACAGTTTTAGGAACTCTTAAAGCAAATAGCAATGAAAGGATAATTGGCAGGAAACACAAATTATAGCTCATGAGATGGGCCAAAAAATTATCAGCTTTAAAAGAAGGGAGAATGTGTGCATGTATGCATGAGTGGCGGTTTTGACCTCTCTTGTGCCTGGGGCAAAATTTTAATTAGAGCTCCTCCCTCTGTCTTCCATAAAGTTTTCAGGCTGAATTTCTTACAAATTTTTATTTATTAATCAAATTATTTTCAATTTATTAATTGATTATTAATTTTTATTTTTCTGTTTATCATTTAAATTATTTAATTATTACTAATTATTTTATGAATCTTTAAGTTATTTATTATTTATTTTCATTATATTAATTAATTAATACTGTATTTATTATTTTCATTTATTAACTGCGCCCTCTAATTTATTTTAATAAAATTAAGTTTAACAAATTACAAAAGGATTATAATCGTTAGATATTTATCTAAAATTTTGTGCACCTAAAAAATCTGTACCCAGGGATAGTGTCCCCTCTCTCCCTCTCCTAAAGCCGCCACTAATATGTATGTCTGTTTATATTGGATTTACAACACTTCTTGAGTACCAAGGTTCTGGATTTTTACTAAGAGTGCAAATTCTGGGTCCCATATTACCGAGCTGAGATTAATCCCACTGTGGCACCATAGGATAGAGAGAGAAAGGAGAGGGTATAATCTACTATTATATGCGTACTTGAATATTGCTCAGTTATAGTTACGAGCAAGGTCTCATCCAAATGGTACTCCCCATAGTGAGAAAAATTCCCCCACAGCCTGATAAATTGGTTACATTTAATTTGCCAAGAGTTTAGGAGGTAAATACATGAAATTCGACTTGGTACTCATGGAGCCACTGCCTCACCACTCTCCTAGTAGACTCGCGTGTAAAGTTTTATTTAGGTATTTTTAATTATAGTTAATATTTTTTTTTTTTTTTGTAAGTATCATTTATCCAACGAGTATCTGCATGGTTTAAGAAAAATACACATACGTTGGTATATACCATGAAAAAATCTAGCAAAATAGAGATTGTATTGGGTAACTGAGATGTCATCAGAAACTGGGGCATAATCAGGAATTTATTTTTAGGGTGTGTATTTTGGGTCATATTTTTAATAATATCACTGCTTGAAGATGTTTTAATAAAAAACCAGAAAACAAAATAAATTATAGTTTGCAAACTTTTTTGTAGTAGGGGAGAAAAAACTAAAATAGATTTACTGCAAATTATAGGATCTTTTCCTTTGCCCCTTTACCACTATTTACTTGTGGATTAAGGTGTTTCAATTTGTGGGTACAGTACTAAGTTGGCAGAAAAGAGTGAAGCATGGAAATATGCATAAAAAACATTTACTATCCCTGTATTACGTTTGTCTAGATAGTCATCTGCAGCCATTATCACCTTTGCCAAGCTTCGGTTACCTGAGACTTCCTATTTATATTTACTACCTCAGAGAATAGAAGGCTGCAATCTTTGATTTTTAGGCTTGCCAAGTTCTTACTTGGAATAGCTTCTGTCGGCTAAAATCGGTGCATGGGCTAGTTTCTTTGTATGGGGTTCATAGCTCAGAGATAGTGGTTCGAGAAATCGATGGACCTGGCGAATAGCTCGTTTACTGCCTATCTCTAATTGTTATGCGAAGATACTTTTTTCCTTCTTTTCATATCATGTGCTTTCTTTTTGATGTCACTGTGATTTTGTTCATGTTTTTGTCTATTTTTATCTGTTTTTATGTATTCTGTGTCAACACCATGTGTGTTTTTGTGTAATAAATTCATCAGTTGATTGATTGATAATTTTGGCATTAAAGAGGGTGGGGGGCTGGCAAAGTAAAGCGAAGTGCTTTTAGGAATGATATAACACACTGCATTGATATTCACAGCTTAAAGCAACATTGAACGGTGGAGGAGTAGAAATTGATCACTTTCCAATTAAGCACCATCTTTTGGATTGATTTCTATGCATCCCAGATTTTTTGATTGTCTTAACTAGTTACGCAACTTCCATGATTAATTTATATAATGATAGATGTCAATGTCATTATTTGGGAGGGGATATTCCCTCCCTATATTTTGAAAATTCTTTTTAATTTTCATTGAAAAAGTTTTTTGGTGTTTTTGTTGGGAAACATGAAAAAACAACAAAATACCCCCCCCCCTGATTTTGAAAAGCACTTTTTTCCCTCCCCAATAATTTTTGAATTGACGCCACATAATACCTATAAAACCAAAAAATGACCTTTCTATAGAGCCGGGCCTTCGTTTATTATTATTGTTATTCTTTTTTTTTGGGGGGGGGGAAGTGAAGTTGGTCAAGAGTAGACACAACCTATGACCAAACACTGTGGGACAAGGTCTTGTCTCGAGAAGAGGAACTACGAGGTTTGAACCCTACATCCCCTCTCCCAGAAATTTTTGCGCGACTCGTAAAAAAGGTAATTAAAATGTACATATACGAATTTTTTATGTGCTTTGTAGTCTTTTTGTTCCCTCCAAGTAAAAATGCCCTCCCCAACACAAACAAAATCCTCGATATGGCCATGCTTCTGGATCCGACATTCTCCCTCCGAAAAATTCTTCCCTGGAAAGTTTCCCCCATGCAAAATTCCCCTCTCCCGTGGAAAGTGATCTTAAATATAGTCACACCATTTGGTTTAGCATATTAGATAAACCTACTGTTGATATTTTAAGCTTCTATTAAGAAAAATGTGGACTTTGTATTTTTTGTCGTATTTGCGTGTTCTTTGTTGTTGTGTTTTTTCTCCATATATTATCGTATTCAACCGATGGTCCTAGAAAATTGGGAGAGGGCTAACTGGGACAAGTTATAAAAGCTTTACAGTTCTTTCAAAGTGACCGAAAAGATTTCGCAACGGGAAAGTAGCGCTTTCTGCCATTTTGTGGGACCAAATTACAATTTTGCCCCATGGAGGACCAAGTTTCTGCCGATTAAAAAATTTGAGATTGCCAAGCGATTTAAAAGTCTAAAAAAAAAATGTATATTGAGATTTTAAGTTGCGGAGGAAGTAATGACGCACGGTTGGATATTCGTTCCTGAAAAGTCACTGAGTCCATACAAGCATAGGTAGTTCAGACGCAAAAACCTTCTGGTTTCCAAATAGTGGACGATATCCACAGTTGGTAAAGAACAAAGAATGAAGCAATTTTAAATGTAACTACTAATACTACTAATAACTCACTGCAGCACCAAGCCGCCTGAGGCCAACACAGCTACGCACGCTCCTCCTCCAACCTAATCTATTTAAAGCCTCCCTCTTTACACCCTCCCAGGAAGTTCCCATTTCCTTTAAATCCTTATTTATGACATCCTCCCAACCCAGACAAGGACGACCTGCTTTCCGTGTAGCCCCAGACGGTTGGCCAAATGGACAATCTTCGGTAATCTGTCATCCTTCATCCGTAGAACGTGGCCTAGCCATCTCAACCTTTCTTTCATTATAGCCCCAGAAAGCGGGATTGAACCACACTTTTCGTACAACCTACTGTTTGAAATACGGATCACCCAAATCAGTAGTTTTTGCAGAGTAGTTGTAGTTTTTGGTAGAAATGACCAACCACTCAGTAGGATTCATTACCCTCTCTCGTCAAACATTTGAAACATGTCTAGGTTAAACCCAAATACAGGGATATTAGAAATTGAGAAACACCTGACTGATTTGGAAAATTAGGGCATAAAAATGAGCTTTTTGGCGCATCAGGAATCGTCCCCATGTCACTGTACATATTATTGTCAAAAGTCAAGTGAATCAATATAGTTAAATTGAGCCTTAAAGTAAATGTATATATTGATCATTTATTTATCTATTCAGTATTTTCGCCTCGAACAAAACTTTTTAATCTTTCATTTGAATGTGGAGTTTTTCTAATGCTCTCAATCGTGCTTGGATTATTGCTTTATGTTAAGTCGAATCAAGAAACGACACAGCAAACTATTGACTTACTTTAATATTATCGGTATTTTGTAAAATGTTTGTAAAGGCTATGCTTCGCCTCGTCTAATTTTTCAATTCTAAACATCTTCGACGTAATTTTCTGTTTGTTTTTTGAATGAAGTACTCTGCTGAACTTGTGTTTATGACCCTTATAAATTTCGTACATTTTGCGTTAGATTTTGGATAAATTCCTACTAATCTACTCCTGAATATTTGTAAGGCATTTGATTCTTTTACCCATGAAGTTTTTTTTGTCGAAGATTTCCCATTTCGGTATAAGGAGAAATGCATTTTCTCTCTTTAACTCTTATATGATTTTAGATTAGTTTCTATTCATCCACTTTTCTCCTTACCCTCAGAAGTGGAATATGGCGTCTCTCAGGGATCATTTTTATGCCTTGTGCTAATTTTAATTGATTTAAATAATCTTTTTTATGAGGTAAAAATTACAAACCTCGACTTCGTCATCCTAAACGTTCACATGCCCATAGTGGCACCTATAGTTCGCCTTCTTCCGATGTCCCTGTTTCCTTTGCAGATAAGAGCACATTTAGCACTTGCTGGAGCTGGTTGTGAACCAGAGCTATGGTATAATCTAGCAAATTTGAGAGAGTAATTCTATGGTTTGGTACTGGTTATTTTTCCTTAAATTTTTCTAAGTCAAGTCTATTTTTATCTTTTCGCATGTTTCTCAGATTTTCCTCAGTTATCTGACATTCACATGCCAAATGCGATCATTCATAGATCTAAAAATTGATGTTTGTTTTTGGGTATTCTTAGGGATGACAACCTGTCTGTCAAACTTCGCATTGATTTGAGTAAAATGAACATGTGTAGGAGTATCGGTGTTTGAGAAAGCTCACACATTTTGGAACTCTTTTTTCAATTTTTGAACTCTTTTTTTTACTGCTTGATCCAATCTTATGCTTGTTACTGTCCAATAGTATGTATGTTAACTTTCCGATATCTTTTAAAACCACTAAGGTTTCAGGAAACTTCATTCAGGAAACTTATTGTTCAGGATTTATCTCTTTACTCGATCTCGAATCCCTCTATATCCTTTCGTGTGCATGATTTACTTTTTTCTCAAGTTCAGGAAGACCTCCCCATCCCCCAATTGTTTTGCCGTCTTTTACTTCTGAACAAAATAACCATAATTTTCGGAATATAAAAATCATATTCAAATTCCTTCTACTCCTTCTTTAAGGTCATATTTCCATCTTGTAATGATGAATCATATTATTTAGAATATGATGTATGGTTTAGCTTGAAGGTAGCAACCTTTTAGGCTGTTCAAAAATAATTGTTAAATGAAATTTTGACTTCTTAGAAGTTGCTTATATTTTTATTCCCTTTTTTGCTCAGGGTTAATTGTAGTCTATTTAATCTGTTTAGCTTGTTTAATCTATCTAATCTATTTAATTTTGGTATTCTACATTTTTTTCTGTTCTTATGTTGAAAATTCAGAATTTTCAAGTTTTGTGCCAATAGTTTTGTGCAGAAAAATGGTAAAATGGCCACTTTTGTCGAGGCTTCATCGCAGAGTGAAGTTTGAAGGTTCAATTTCGAAGTTTGAAGTTTGAAGCTTAATTTTTAGTAGATTTTTAGTTGAAAAGTTTTTAGTTCTAGTTAATTTGTGTAACTTTTAAGATGAGATGGCAAATTATGAAACTTACTAAGAGGATCTGGAGGGGGAGGGCTATATGTAAGGGGTTCTTATAAACCTCCAGTCAAGGCTTTGCACCATAATTATTGCAATGCTACCGTTTTATGCTTCCAAACTCTTCCACTTAAGAAGTGGCCCCGAAGGTGCCATTTTTAGTGCTATTTGGCACTTATGGATGGTAAAATTGATAAAAAGCACGTAGATATAAACAATAGGTTGAAAATAAGCCTTACCGGGATATGCTTTAAACAATGAGTGCATCACGTTTGCAAAAATAGTGGGTAAATAATCAAAAAAATGGACAAACCGTGACTGAAAAAAGGAAAATTCAAGCTGGAATCGAATGCATTATAATCCAATTTGAAGCCCACCGCTTTACTAACAGAACCACTCCTATAATAATGTAATTTAATATATTGGTGTATGTAGGACTTTAATTGCGTAGCTTATTAAGGTGGGCCTGGAGGAAATCATCAAACAAGGAAATCGAAACAAGGACTTTAATTGCGTAGCTTATTAAGGGGGCCTGGAGGAAGAACATACAGGAGGTGTTCTTGCAAACCTCCAGTTAAAGATTTTGGTCCATAATTATTACAATGATACCTTTTAATGCTTCCAAGACTTTCCATTTAAGAAGTGGCACCAAAAGTATTGCTTTCAGTGCTATATCGCACTTACGAATGGTAAAATTGATATTCGGCGCGTAGATATGAGCAAAAGTTTTCAAATGAGTCAATAAATATCACTGCAGATGGTGGAATTTATAGGAAAAACATAGATATGAGCAATATTTTTCATATGAGCTGTAAAAAATTTGTCTACGATGTTTTGATAGCCTGCTAGTGCTACCCCTTGAGAAATGGCACAACTTGTGCCATTTTTGTACCATATGACACTTGCAAATGGTGGAAAAAGCACGTAGATATGATAAATATATTTTGAATGAGCCATGAAGCATCTCTATGATGTTCTGGTAGCCCGTTTGCCTACTGGAAAAAAAAGAAACGGGAGACATCACTGCTACTGATGCAAAAATGTGATTTTCCTTGTTGTTGAAGGAGGGGGACTATAATTTCCCTAAACAAGGTTTTTGACCATGCTGATTCCAATTGTATACTGCTCATTTTGATCTGACTCTATTTTCGAGGGGTTTCAGGCTTTTCTCAAAATCACCATAAATTTCTTTTCGCAAAAAACTTTTACATTTATGACGAACCGAAACAATAGTTACCTTTCCTGGGTCATTGTCAGATAATATTTTTTTTCGCTAGGTTTTTTTTCAAACTTGTTTTATAACTTTTGATTACTATGGACTGTAGTTCGGTCTTTACTAGGTTGCAGCTACTGCTGCCACAATGATAGTACTGGTTTCATTTGTTTGATTTCATTGGTCATCATTGGTTTGTAATAATCGATTGTTTTTCAGGCTATCACAGATTTGAAGTTAGAACAAAAATGTGGGCAATGAACATGCATAAACCTGAGCAGATTGAAAAACTTGATGAAAATGCTGCTATTGAATCCGGTGCCACAATTTTAGGAGAATTTATTATCTTCAGTATTGGTGTTTTATTAGTGTCAATGGAATACGCAAGACAGGTGAAAAAAGACAGCGCAAAAGAACAGGCCAGACTTGACGCGTGGAATGAACTGGAAAACAAAGTGAATTGTGTCTGTGAATCTATCCAAGGCTATGAACAGCAAGTACACCAGCTCAAAGACCTACTTCAAAAGTTAGAGAAGAGTATGAACGAAAAAGTGAAAAGCAAAACGTGAAACAGCTTAGTTTTGTAGGTTATGTGCTTCGTGTGAAATTCAAGCGTAATTAGCCAAAATTAAATTGATATTTTTATTCAAAAATGTTTTAGTCATTTCTGCGCTACCTAAGTAAAGAGTGATGTGAGCACAATGCATTATTTTATTTCTCTAAGGCGTTTCTTATAGAAAGATTTCTGTACGAATAGGGTACTTCGGAAAAACTTCGAAAGTAGCTCATTTGATTATAAATTAAAGTTCTACTGCCCTTTTCATTTCCCAAAACACACCCAATCAAAATATTTAGATTGGCATTTAGTTCATCATAGTTGAAAGTTCCAGCAACCATGTCTTTGGGGATGTACCCCCCCCCCCACAGCCCCCAGGGCAAAGACTATAAGCTATGCTAGATGCCCATTGTTAACATGTAACATTTTTATGTAAGGGGTGGTCTATAAACTTTGGAGGTAGCTCATTCAATTGGAAATCGGAAGTTCTAGTACAATCTTGCAGAGTCAAAAGTGATCGGAGGGCAACTAGTCCCTCGCACCCTTTTTTACCCACATACGGCCGATTGAAATTGTGAGTTATCTGTTTTGTTCAAGATAGTCTAAAGATCTATAACAACCCCTCGAGGGTTGACACAAACCCCCAGAGCCTGGGGATCTGATCAAAATTTTAAATAGCTATTTTGTGAAAAAGTAGCTGAATGATCTTATAAAAATAACTTCAAGGTAAACACAACCCCCAAGAGCCTGTGGGCAAGGGTTCTAAGTTAAGACCCAAGTGCATTTAAAGTTTTATTGACAGTTCTAGCGCCCTTTTTCAATTTATGAAAACAAACAATAAAAAGCACGCAAAAAAAAATAATACAACAAAATAATTAACCCTCCTTAAGCTTTTGTTTGCTCGGAGTAACCCCTAAAACATAAAATAAAATTGACGAAAGTAAAACAGTTCAAAATAGGGATGATACCTTTTTATTGACAGTGAAAAGATGTAAAATTATTTAACTGGATATTTCGAACACATATACAGTGTTCATCATAAGCAGTAAAACTAAAAGACATGAATAAAAATAAACAAAATTTATACCTAATAAACTAATTGCATATAGTTTATTGCTCTTATTTTTTTCAATGCAACAGGGGAGGCAAATCTTTTTGACCTTTTCGGTTCCGGTTCATTAGAATTATCTGACATATTACATGGACAGAGGTCATAGCTCTTAGGTGAGGTGATATTTACTTTATTTGACCTCAGTAAATTATTATAAATTGAGTCCAATCCAAATTCACCTGTATCTCTGTTTATGGAATTATTCTTGAATAGATTTTTTTAATTTCGATTGTTTCTCTGAAAATTTGCTTTAAACCTTGGTCCCTAGAAATCAAAGAAACATTTTCAAACAAAATAAAATGATTTGGAAAATTAAATATATGTTCCGAGAGGGCCGACGTGAAATCTTCAGGTTTGGTATTTTGCTTTAAAGACGATGAAATAGAATTATGATGTTGTAGCAATCTCGTTTTTAAATTCTGGTTAGTACGTCCCACATAAGAGCTTCCACAAGTACATGGGATTTTATAAACCCCACTTTGTTGCTCTACGGAAGTCCAATCCTTTACAGAATTCGTGGAAACAACAGAAAAGAAAGATATTTTTTGTTCTCTACCATATGTTCCAGGTTTGAGTGAAAAACTTAAAAGAATTTTATAAAATAATGGCTTAAAGGTAGCTTTAAGAGGTAGTAATACTTTGGCTAGTTTTTTTAATTCTGTTAAATTTTAATTTTCCAAACAACAACTCATTTCATCTGCCAACACACCGAAAAAAATAAACCTATTTCCATCCACTAAAAAAACAAAACGGTTTATTTCCTTTAATTTTTTTTTGTGAAACCTTGATAGCGAATGAAATTCAATTTTAACTTAAAAAAAAAATAACACAACTTAATATGGAATGTTTTAGGATTTTTACGTAAATCGCGCACATTTGCCAACTTTTTCAAAAATTCAGACAAACTATTAAAACATTTCGCCCAGTATGACGTATTGAAAACAAAGATTTAGTTCTATTAAGTTGAGGTGTCCTCCCATTATTGGCATACCCTGTTGGATAATTGTGTATTCCATCATACGAACTTAGAAACTAATTTGGAACACTACTCATACATGAATAATATGATAATTATGTATTTCACAACAAGAAGTAAATAAATTAAGGAAACGCTTAGGAACTAATTTGGAATAATACTCACATATGAATAATGCATGATTAAAGTTTCGTAGATCTGACAGAGGGATCAAATTTAACTGTACATATTAAAATCTAATCGATGTTCCTTTACTATCTCCAGTCAGTACTTGGAGTGCCATGTTCTGCATCAAGCGTAGTTGCTTCGAATGAACTGAAAACGTACTAGACCATATGCTCACTCAACGTACCAAATATGGGTGGACTAGAGAGAAAAAAAAATCAATATCACCACATAGTTCGGGAATATGTTTTTCAACTTTCTCATCATTCTAACATTCCTTGCGATTTTATTACTAATAAAAGATATTTTGGGAATATGTTCTTTAACATTCTCATCATTCCAACTTTTCTCGCGATAAAAGATGTATGATTTTTATGATTAAAGCCTTCATGAACAATAACGTCAAGAATAACGTGACACTTGACTTTATATATTTGTAATCAGTGATCCAAGGGTAATACCGGCCAAAGCCATTGAATCAGGAGATCTGTACCTGCGCAACACAAACGATTGGTCAACGTGCGGAAAAGTGTTTTTCCAAGTAGCTATTAAATATCAAGTCAACTCAAAAGAGGATCTAAATCAAAGCCTTTCTCCAATTATCACAACATTTTAGGCAAATAAGGTGAATTTTGATACGCGAGGAATCCTTCTTTTATCTTCATAGGCATTAGTGGATCTTGAAATTTTAGGTTGAGTCCAGTCATCTTCCTTTTATAGTTTTCTCCCGGAGTGAAAAAAAATGCACTTGACCCCAAAAACCATTTTCTGACACTAACTACGTTCGACTTCGATTATCAAGAAGAAATAGAATCAAAACAATGAAAGCTTTATTATTTATTTCCCTGTGTTTTTTTGGTAAGAATTAGAATTGGAGCATAGAGAAGAAATTCTAGAAGCTTCATTCAATTACACCAACGAGAATAAGAATCTGAATTGCCTAGGATTTATTGGCTTGTTCTCACAAACTCTACTTAGGCTAGTTAGTGAAAATATAAACATGATCAATGGAAAGGTGATAAATATGCAGAATACTGGCTCCCAGAATAGATTGATTTTAGAATGCTTTATTTTATGTTCTTTTTATGGCTAAAGTTGCATTAGTGACAATACAACCCCAAGTCCCCCCCCCTGATGGTCCCACATGTAGGTAATTAGGTAAATTTATTGTAAACCATATAACTGGCTTTTGTATAAAGTGAGTATACCAATTGATGCCTTTTTTATGCTCTTTGCAATTATATTGGTAAATTTATAGCAAACAGTATTACTGGCTTTTGTATAAAGTGAATATACCACTTGATGCCTTTTTTTATGCTCTTTACAAATATAATAATCACTTCTACTGGAAATTCAGATTTAAGCAGTTTTTGACCTCTTAAAAATGACCTAAATATGGGGTATAAAAAAGGCTTAAAACATTGGTCTCAGACTTTGACTTGGACTCAAACTTATCATTTCATTATAAATCCATTTTTAATGTTATAGGCCTATTATCCACAAGCAGTGATTTTGCATGATTAAATTGTATAAATAAATTTTATCAATGTTATGGCATTTTCTTCTTCCTTGACATTGCATTTTAAATAAAAGCATTCATTTTTAGTCAAAAATATAAAAGCCAGCTATTCCAAATGCCAGTTATACTGTTTGCTATAAATTTAACTATATTAAATACAACAATGATTAGTTTACATATTTATTATATGCTCTGCTTTACCCCCACCCCCCTGATGTGCAAATATGTAGCCCAAATTTGTTTCTAAATTATTACAGATTTGCAATTTCAAATATCCTATTATTTTGTAAAAAAATGACCAAAAATGCATGCTTTAATTGAAATTTTGGTGACAAGGAAGAAGAAAACACCATAACATTGATAAATTTTATTTATCCAATTTAATCATGCTTGTGGATAGTACAACATTAAAAAAAAATAGATTTATAATGAAACAGTAGTCCAATGTTACAAACTTTGAGACCAATGTTTTAAGCCTTTTTATACCCCATATTCAGGTCATTTTTAAGAGGTCAAAAAGTGCTTAAATCCAAATTTCTGGTAGAAGCAATCATAATATTTGTAAAGAGCATAAAAAAGGCACCAAGTGGTATATTCACTTTATACAAAAGCCAGTAATACTGTTTGCTATAAATTTACCAATATAATAATCACTTCTACCTTAAATTCAGATTTAAGCACTTCTTAACCTAACCTAAACTAACCTTATTATAAATAATTTTAGCACTAAGAAAATGTAGTATCATTATGTCAAATTTGTCATTTCTAAGAACTTAAAAAGTGCCTAAATTTGAATGTGTGGTAGAAGCAATTATTTTGTTCATAAAGAACATAAAAAAATGCATCAAGTAGTATGTTCACTGTATTGTTAAGTCATTTATATGAACTGTCATAATTTTTTGAAATTTTGTCACTTTTAAGAGCTAAAAAAGTACCTAAATCTGAATTTAAGGTAGAAGCAATTATTATATTCATAAAGAGCATAAAACCTGTACAAAAACCTGTTATTTGGTTTGCTTTAAATTTACTGTCTTACTTTATAAAATTCATCATTGAATTGTTCCAAATGTAAATTTTACCATCAAATTAGCAATCTAAAAATTCTTCTCTATTTGTTTAACAAGTGTCCTTCTGAAGACCCACTATTCTGCAATTTACCAGAAGAGTTACCAAATTAACATTTTCAGTTTGTTTATGGTTAAAATTTGTATGTGGTAGCCTAAGTATGGAGCAGTTTCTTGGGCAACAAATAAAGTGGATATACTGCTTGATGCTATTTTTTATGCCCTTTCTGTATATAATAGTCACTTTTCTTGCAAATTCAATTTTAAGCTCTTTTAGGACCCTTGAAAATAATAATTTTGTTATATTTTTTGGATATAAATATGGGTTGAAACATTTGTTTCAAACTTACTGTTTCAATATAGCCTAAGTCCAATTTGTAAAAGTTGTATAGTTCACAAACATTGATTTCTCAAGATTGATTTGAATAAAAATAAAATCAAAACAATTCCACCATGTTTTCCTAATAATCTGTCAGGCTGATTGAAACTGCCATTTCACCTATGTGTAAAATAATATCAATGCTGATAGCATGAACAAAGTGGATGAAAAAACAGAGAAATTGTTTTGAACTTTTTTTTATCTAACTTAATTGTGACAAATCAATGCTTTGGATTATATAACTTTAATAAAATATAATTTTTCATGAAAAAAAGTTTGAAACCAATATTCTAGTCCTTTTTATGTTCAAAAAACATAGATAGAAATTATCATTTTCAAGGGTTCAGAAAATGCTTAAAATTGAGTTTGCAGCAAAAGTTATATTCATAAATATAATTATATTCATAAAGAGCATAAAAAATGGCATCAAGTGGTAAGTTTACTTTATTCATAGAGCAATTATATGAACTGGTCCATATTTACCTAAAATTCTAGATGAAGAGCTTTTCTCAACACTAGAAAGTAGTTGAGGAAAGAGATTAAATCAAGAGCTTCCGTGATCCCCTGGGAGGGATCACCACTCCCAGAAGCAGAAACCAGAAGAGGTTGTTCCCTCCTTTGAAGCACCAACCTCTATCCCTTTTCTCTCCAAAAGCCACTGAACTGTTATACTCTAATCTTACTGTGCAAGAATCAGTAAGTAGCCTAGCATAGGGACAGGATGAACAAACTGACCAACGTAACTCCTTTTTGTATGCTCTTTCCAAAAATAATATTTGATTTACTTATAAATGACCCCCTACCCCCTGATGGTTTTGTATAGAACCACAGAAATATCTTAATACAGTAAAATTCTAGAAAAGCTACATTTTGCTACCTTGGAAGGGGGCTAGGTTAGGAAAATGAAGCTTTCAGGAATGGATCTACAGACTAAAAGATGTCCTGGTTAGGTATTTTGAAGTACCTACCTCCTCCCTCTAGATATCACTGACCTTTGAGAACCCTTAAAAGTATTTGTGTTATGAAAGTGAAATGTTGCAAAATAGATCTTCTGCTTAAATGAAGTACAGGAAAAGTATATTCAGCTTCTAAACTTTGCTTAGTCCTAATTAATGATGTTTCAAACATCTACAAATACAATTTCTAAATTTACAAAAAAAACATTGCTTTGGTTTAAAATTTGGTACTTGTCTATTATACCAACCATACCCAAGTTCTTGATCTGAGTCAAACCAGTTTTTCTATTCTGTATTTGGAGGTAATTAGCTTGCCTGAGTGAGATAAACTATGGTAACTTTGGAGGTATATTTTAATTCAATATTGAATATATAGATTTGATTAGTTTAGGTATTTAATATAATGTATCCTAGGTGGTCTGCTTCCTGTAATTCTCCTCTGTAGTTTCCATGGTTTTGTTAGTAAAGTATTACATTTTCATCATATCTTGATATTTTTTATTAGGATTAAGTTAATTTCACTTCTTGGGTGTGGTTGGTAACCTAACTTGGCACTAAAATTGTGCTCAAATAACAGGAATTGCATTTTCAAAACTAAAACCAGAGAAAAAGTAACTGAAAATTAAGGTATAATGTCATTTTTGTCAAAATTCCAATAGGCATAGACCTATCAAATAGGGAAATTTTTAAGAAAAATTCTACTTAGAAGTCAGAAGATATTAACATATTAGCTTGGTAATACCTTCCCAGAGTATATTTTTGGCCCTGGATTCATTACACAGTTTCACTTTCCTAACCTAACCCCTTTCAAAGGTAGCAAAAGTAGTTTTGTCTAGATTTTTGCCCTAAATACAAAAAGAAAATGAAGAAACTCTTACTTGTTAGCATGCAGGATGTATCTGTTAATCAGATTATATGCTTTTTGAAATCATTTTAAATAATATTTTGGTAAATAATATACTCTAATAAATTGTAACTAAGAAGATAACTGGTTTAAAATAGGAGCTAGAAGGAATGACTACATCAATATAACAAAGAAATACGTTATTGGGGCTATACATGGCACTTGCAGGTAGGGAGGGATTGTAATTGTGAGTGAATTGATTAGCACATTCAGAAAGAATAAACAAAAAGGAGTTGAGTAGTATGTTCACCTCAGTTTTATGTATTGACTATCTTTTGTTTTAGTTCTTATGTCCTAGGGCTATATTGAGGACAATCAGGGCAAGGGGGAATTTCAGAAAAGCAACTGTGATAGACCATAGAATAATAAATATAATGGTACTACTTATATTTTATTAGTATGTTTTCTCTAGATTTGGTCAATCATAGCAACTTCCCTAGATTGTTGACTGCCCTCAAATGGTAAAGATATCTTGTCCTGCATTCAGTAAGGTTATTGTAGTTTATTCTTCCAATTTTTAAGCATTCAATAGTCAATTACAGTTACAGAATTACATTCAAGAACACCTATTGAAATTTATTGCAATTAAGTATTTGCTTATTTTACTTCAGAGCTCAATAAGCTGCAATTTGTCAAAAATGCTGCTCTTTTCTTGCTAGATCTGTGTATTTTGAAAAGATTTCACATATTTGCTTTTACTAGGGTATATTTATTCCTTGAGAGTATTAGGCAACAACACTGGACGTCCATTTGAAACAAGTTGATTCCAAGTCCACAGTTTTTATGGGGATAATTAAAAACGTATATCACATATTTCATAGGGATAGCTATATATACAGCACTGCTGTTTGCAAAGACTTAGAACAGCCCAGAAGCTATGAAACTACCATTTTGTGACTTTACTCTTATCTATTCTAGTGTATGCTTGTAAGCTTTTAAAAAATTGCTTGTAGTTTTACCCCTTTCTGCACCTGAATTGCATCTAGACCTTGGCACTGCTCAGCCTGCATTTCTACCTTGTTTGTCCTTCTACATATCACTGACAGCAACCAGAAATCTAATTCAATCTGATGTACTCAGAAAAGACTCTAATTTCAGTGTGAAGCAAGTAGTATTAGCAGTATTTGCAGGAATATAAGAATTGGATTGACTTTGAAAGGTCACTACTGGTCACTTTGAGGATCCAGGTCACTACTGGAATGTGTTTCTGGTTTCTTCTTCTTTGGCTAGTAATTGTTAGCACTAAATTTAAATATTGCACTCGTGGTTTAATAAAATTTCTAATTTTCTTTGTTTTGCAATCAAGTTTAAATAAATTATTAGTAGATTTGGAAAAGTTTCAAAATCATGACCAAGACCCAATTATAAACAATATCTTATGGAGAAAAATTGGCTATAACAACAGAAGTCTCAATAACTTTCATTTTGGTCATTATTTGGCTAATTTTTACCAGTCAATTTTGCTTTCCATTGGCTATCCACAACTGACGTTTTTGTTCCTGCTGAGATATAGCTTGCCACAAAAACCCCCTTTGTGACAATGAAGTAGAACCTAATGAAGGTGAAATGTTTTTTTTTTTTTAGATTTGGATAAACACAAATCATAAAATATTGGTAATGTCAATTTCTTTGCCATGATTTATATACTATGCTCATAAAGATTTAAATGTTTCTGAAAATCAATGTAACCTATGTGTAAGACCAACCTAAATTTGGATTTAAAAATCATTTTGAGAGTGGGGGTCTAAAGATTCTATGGGAGAATGACTCCTCTGATAAACTGATAAATGAGATAGAAAAATGATGGTATATTTCTAATGAAGCTTTCTGTATGATTGTTTTGGTCAAAGAGAATGAATACCAACAATTTTGAATGAATAAATGTAATTGATCAGCCACCAAATTTTTTATTCATTTCTGCTTATTTTCTTACACTTTGCATCTATTTTCATAAATTTCAGGTAATGCAGAAAGAATTGTAAAAATGATATTTAAGCCAATTTAAAGATGTTATGGATGATTTTTTGCTTATTTTTATTTTACATTTTTATCTATTTAAGCTAGTGCAGAAAGAATTGCAAAAAGAATATACAAACCAGTTGAAGGGAGTGTTGGATGTTTCAGACGGTTTAATGGGACACATCAGTTTGGTTGCTCATGTAAGTTGTAATTCGTATCTATTCATATTTCAATAGGGTGTACCCAGAAAATGGCTATTTTTAGGTGCCAATAAAATTTGTTGAATTTTTATCTGCCCTCTTTTATAAGAGCCCTCTCAGGACATCCTAGTACCACTAGATCAATACAATCACCCATGGAAAAAAAAACATAAACAAATAAACATGCATCTTTCTTCTGGCAAAAAATGCAAAATTCCACATTTTTGCAGATAGGAGTACTGCAAAACTCTCCTTCTACAGGAGAGTTCTCTGACATGCTGAATCTGATGGTCTGATTTTTCATTAAAATTCTATGGCTTTTAGGGATGGTCCCCCCTTTCTTTGAAAATAAGGCAAATTTTCTCAGGCTCAAAACTTTTGATAGGTCTGACTAAATTTGACAAAACTTTTGTTCTTAAAATCAGTATAAAAGTCATTTCATATATATGTTGGTATCAAAATTCCCATTTTTAGAATTCCAGTTACTATAGAGCCAGCTCGCTCCTTACTACAGTTCATTACCATAAACTATTTAATAATGAGATAAAGGTTGAGATGGCTAGGGCACATTCTGTGGATGAAGGATGACAGATTGCCAAAGATTATTCTTTTCGGCCAACTGTTTAATGCTAAATGGAGAGCAGGTCTTCCATGCAAACTATTTGTGTGCGCACTTCTTTGGTGAATTTTAAAAACCTAACATGATTTTTAAGCAGGACAATTGAAATTTTTCAACATGAGAAAAGAAAAACTCCAACATTATGGTTAACGCAATAAAGAATTGGCGCAAATTAATTCAAAGCCATGAGAACGCCACCACCTCTTTTGGTGGCAGTGCACCACCGTCGTTTCGACACTTTTGTGGCGGCCGACCGGGCGTCTTGTCGGTGGCGTTCGCTGGCGTGGTGCCGGGTTCTACACACAGTGAATGTCATTGTCTTATCATTACAAGACTAGATATATGAATAGTATACCATATAATAGTATACTATATATAATCAAGACTGGAATCGCCTTAATAAATTCTGACTGATCAAGAACAAATTGAAAATAAATGCTCTCGTTCTTGAAATATGAAAAAAAACTCAAGGGGTCACCCAATTTCTTTCACCGGCTGTGCATCTTGGAATGCCATATGTGCCACATTTTTTTCACCATATTTTCCTCTGCTTTACTTCACACAGATCTACCACACTTGACACACTTTCACCATGCTTGTTACGTGCCAACTGGTGTGTATGATATCTAGAAGTAGATACCCCCCTTCCCCCCCAAAAAACCCAACAACTATATGTTTCTTGAACGGTCTTTGAAAGAACTAATAAAGTTAAACTGAGATGTATAATGACAATAATTGCTGAAAGATCATCAGTTCAAAATTTAATTTTACTGTCATTTTATTTTCAATGTTGTAAAAAAATAGAAAAGAAACGGTAGGCGACTTCAATCTGTTCATTGATTATTTTGTATTGACTTTCTTATCATAAATAGTGGGCCAAAAATCACAAGAAATCTTGAAAATATGGACCAAAAAATACAATGTTTGATCCCCATTAATAAAGAATGTTGATTAAAGATTTTTTTTTCTATGGGCCCTAAATTAGCTCAATATTTAATTATTGGTCTTATTCTGCAACTTAATTGTTTATGAAATATGAAGGGAAAATTGAAGAAATTATTCAGTTTTTTCCTGGGGGGGGGGGGGTAATTTCCCTTGGAGTTTTAATTGGGATAAACTTACCTTATATCATACTTATAAACCACAGGACAAACTGCACCTGTAGACGTTGCTGCAGGTGATTACAGCATGATCATATATTTGACTATTGGATTACGCATGGCACATGCATTAGATAGAGGTTGTTACAGGTAAAGTGCAAAATAATTTTGCAATAATTGAGAAATTTATTTTTATTAACATTTCACCTGTGAACATATCAGCTGGATAAAGTTTTGCTTGGACGTCAAAATGTCGTTACACAGTATGGACAGCAAAGTTTGCTTAGCAATTGACTGATATATTTGCACAAACGACTTACTACCCAAATTGCTGATCAGATATCAGATGGATAAAGTTTTGCTTGGACGTCAAAATGTCGTTACACAGTATGGACAGCGAAGTTTTCTTAGCAATTGACTGATATATTTGCACAAACAACTTACTACCGAAGTCGCTGATCAGATGATCAGATATCAGATGGATAAGGTTTTGCTTGGAAGTCAAAATGTCGTTAGAAATGAAGAAATATTGTAACAGGCTCCTAGTGTGTCTACGCATGCAGTTAAGAATTTTAAGTGAAATGGATGCAATTACATCCTTAAGTAGAGTGAAGAATTAAGTAGAGTGAAGCAATTGACTGATATATTTGCACAAATAACCTACTACCCAAGTTGCTGATCAGATGATCAGATACCAGATGAATAAAGTTTTGTTTTGACTTCAAAATGTCGTTACACAGTATGGACAGCGAAGTTTTATTAGCAATTGACTGATATATTTGCGCAAACAACATACTACCCAAGTCCACAAAATCACAAGAAATCTTGAAAATCTGGACCAAAAAATGCAATGTTTGATCCCCATTAATAAAGAATTTTGGTTAAATATTTTTTTTTTCTATGGGCCCTAAATTAGCTCAATATGTAATTATTGGTCTTATTCTGCAACTTAATTGTTTAGTTCCTGGAATTGAGTTTTTAGGTAACCTGGTAGCTTTTAGTTTTTGTTATATTTATGTGAACCAGCAATCTAGTTGGTGCAAATGGTTAGATGTCTAAGGATTTTCTATAGAGGGGGGGGGGCATTCAAAATAAAACAGCTAAGTTAACTGAAACATGTTTTATGGAGTATGAAGGGAAAATTGAAGAAATTATTCAGTTTTTTCCTGGGGGGGTAATTTCCCTTGGAGTTTTAATTGGGAGAAACTTACCTTACATCATACTTACAAACCACAGGACAAACTGCACCTGTAGACGTTGCTGCAGGTGATTACAGCATGATCATATATTTGACTATTGGATTACACATGGCACATGCATTAGATAGACATTGCTACAGGTAAAGTGCAAAATAATTTTGCAATAATTGAGACATTTATTTTTATTAACATTTAACCTGTGAACATATCAGCTGGATAAAGTTTTGCTTGGACGTCAAAATGTCGTTACACAGTATGGACAGCAAAGTTTTCTTAGCAATTGACTGATATATTTGCGCAAACAACATACTACCCAAGTCCCTGATACTTAGTTCACATTAGTTGCCAGGACCACAAATGGTTAGCATATCCACATTAGCAATTTTCACTTTTAGCAGTTTCTCATTTTTTGGAATGGTAATTTCTTCTAGACTTCTATTTTTACTGGTAGTGCATGAACGAAGGTCTCTATCGTAAATTTTATCAACACTGCAACTCCAAGAAATACTAGATTCACTTGAAAAATCACTAGGTGGCAACACATGACAGCCAAATCCAGATGACTGGCCTCGTTTTTTCCACCCTTTACTGTTAGTTCCATCTCATCATTTGAAATCATTCTATCCATTGCACTGACCAACTTTTTAAGTAATAATAATAATATTATTATATAATATAATTATTATTATATATTATAATAATTATTATTATATAATAATAATAATATATATAATTATTATATTGTATAATAATAAGTAATAATAATAATAAGTAATAATAGTTTGCTGATAATTGCCCATTTTGTTTTGGTATCTGAGACTAAAAGTAGAACTGGAGTTATTCCTTGGTATGGGTATTCTTTATTCGTTTATTAACTTACTCTTGTTCATACCATACACTTCACACAAGTGTTTAAGTAGAAGCTTTTTAGCATTACCCTCATTTGGAACATCATTATTTATCAAATTTAACTGCCTCTTTTTCTTTTAGCAGAATATTTTGAATGTCATTCTGAAAGTTTGAGGTTAGTTTAACCCTAGATTAAACTAATCTAGTTTATTAGATTATAATAACCTAATAATGAACTTTTTAGTAGAAAAGTTTCTACTAAAAAGTAGAAGCTTTTTAGCATTACCCTCATTTGGAACATCATTATTTATCAAATTTAACTGCCTCTTTTTCTTGTAGCAGAATGATTTGAATGTCATTCTGAAAATTTGAGGTTAGTTTAACCCTAGATGGCACCATTCCTTCTGCGAGGATCTCCTTGAACTGATCCTCCACTTCATTTAGTGTAGTCATTATGTTTTTTCAATCTCTTCTTTTAACAATTCAGTTTTATTATCTTGATTTTTTAATTTGGTTTCTAGTTCAGCTTTCAATTCTTTTCTCTGCATCTCGAAAGATCCATCCAGAATATGCTCTGCTGAATATTTTATTAATTTTTGAGATGAAATTAACATGGAATTTTATTCTTTAATCTTTCAAGCTTTTTAATGAAATTTCTTTAATAAACGTTGGATTAACTGATGTTTCATCATTTCTCTTACAAATTGGGCAAAACCAGCTAGAACCAAGCCAGTGAGACATTTTTGTCAATAACCTATACTCAGGCTCTAACATCTCTAGACAGTTGATACACAGCCATTTAGCACAAGCATCACAAACTGTTGCTGGTGAGGCTTCGCTAAGCTCATTAGTAAGAGCACTGTATTTTTTTCACCTTTTTTGGACCATCATAACGTCTTCATTTCTGTGCCTGACTTGTCACGTTCATCAAATTCAAAAACTTTGTCAATACACAGAGGAAGGCATATTGTGCGAATAACCGAATTTCAACTACCTTGTGATCGCAATTTTTTACATGACACCATCAACAACGAAGTTTCCGGCTACATCCAAGTTCGTATAGTAAGAATTCAACCGCAACTGGTTAAACATGGATAAAAAGGTACATTTTCTGAAAGCTCTGAAATTTCTATTCCCAGAGCTACACAGCACACCATAGTTTGTTATTTTTTGCCTACTGCTTTTTCAGAGAGTTCTATCCAGATTGTCACTTATTGTCATTACTATCATGGCTCCTACATATTTAATGTGATCCATACCAAATTGTGTCCAGATGCTTAAATGTAGTCAGCCAGCAATTACTGGTTCTTTTTGTTGTACTGTGTTCATTTGTTCTCTGGGAATTCCTTTTCTGAGTTAAAAACTAGAGGGGTAATTGTTAATTATTCAGAACACACCCAATTTGGTTCGATTTACAGGTACGTGGGTTGAAACAACTGAGATGCTTGGAAGATAGATAGGATATATATACTTTGGGCTATATATTTGCATATTAGGGGGGAACTGAGGGTTAAGTATAGCCGGCCTGCATGCAAAATGTAACCTAACCTAACCAAAATATCAACTCTATATATTAAATATTTAATGAAAATATACCAACAACATAGTTTTTCCCCTTGGGCGTAAGCTAATTGTCTTCGAATATAGACAGCTATAACCAGGTTTTTGTCTGATCTTGCTGATCGAAACTCTTGAGTGTGTTCTGAATGATTAATAAGTACCACTAGAGGCAATGAATTTTCCAAAAGTCTTATGATTTTATAGTTCTTAAAGGCCAAGTTGTCCTGCATAATTGTTTACATCACAAATAAAAAGGAAGGAATGAAAATCATAAGAGTATATTGGTCACTTTTTCAAGGCAAAAACGATTCTCTTTCTTGGGGAAAAACAAAATATTGACAAAAAAATCAATTAAATGAAAAGAAGGGGGCACAAAAATCTCTGCACCTGGGTCTTGAGAGGACCTAGGCTGGAATCATGTTTGAAAAGTCTCATATTAGGGGGGAACTGAGGGTTAAGTATAGCCGGCCTGCATGCAAAATGTAACCTAACCTAACCAAAATATCAACTCTATATATTAAATATTTAATGAAAATATACTAACAACATAGTTTCTCCTCTTGGGCGTAAGCTAATTGTCTTCGAATATAGACAGCTATAACCAGGTTTTTGTCTGATCATGTCGATCGAAACAAATTATTGACAAAGAAATCAATTAAATGAAAAGAAGGGGGCACAAAAATATCTGCACCTGGGTCTTGAAAGGACCTAGGCTGGAATCATGTTTGAGAAATCTTTAATATAAAGTTTTGGAGGGGTGACAACTAATAAATAATACCCCTCCATTGCCTTGGCTGGTTCCCTTTTATCCAGCTCTGAACAAGATAAGGTTTGCTGAGGTTGCAAAGAGGGTATGCTATGTGAATAATAATAAACCTAAGATCATTTCTTGAAATTAAGTTAATGTACCAAGCACTGGTAGGTAATAGCACGATTTTAAGAGCTCGAATAAATGACCTTAAATGTGATACAGTTCAGTAGACATATTTCATTAAGTAAGTAAATCACATGCTAGATATTAAGCGAATTTTGTACCTCCACATATTTTTCAGTTTCTTCATCTAATTCTCAGTTATAGCAATGTAGATGGCAGCATTCTTTGTGCCTAAGTACCTTTAAGAAACTTGATACATCAAGATTTTGCTAGCAAACCCTAAAAAATAACTCTGATTTCTGGTAGCATGTCAATAAGAGGGCTTGTTGAAAAGGATAATGTATATTACCTGATTCTATCCTTTTTTTGCTGATGCTATTATTTTCCAAAACAGTATGTAAATCCTTTCAATATGTAAAAATTTTTTACTAATGTATCTTATTCTTTTATATTAATAGATGTTTATTCCATTAATAAATATTTTTATTAATTAATAATTTACTTAATTTCCAGCTCATGAGAATGGAAACGTGGGTGTGCTACACAAAATTCAAAGTGAAGATGATTTGAAATGGCTGATTGAAATCGGTCCTCATCCACATATTTTTCAGTTTCGTCATCTAATTTTCAGTTATAGCAATGTAGATGGCAGCACTCTTTGTGCCTAAGTACCTTTAAGAAACTTGATACTTCAAGATTTTGCTAGCAAACCCTAAAAAATACTCTGATTTCTGGTAGCACGTCAATAAGAGGGCTTGTTGAAAAGGATAATGTATATTACCTGATTCTATCCTTTTTTTGCTGATTCTATTATTTTCCAAAACAATATGTAAATCCTTTCAATATGTAACAATTTGTTATTAATGTATCTTATTCTTTTATATTAATAGATGTTTATTCCATTAGTAAATATTTCATTAATTAATAACTTGCTTAATTTCCAGCTCATGAGAATGGAAACGTGGGTGTGCTACACAAAATTCAAAGTGAAGATGATTTGAAATGGCTGATTGAAATCGGTCCTCATTCACCATATGTGGCCTTACTTAGCACCAGGTTGTTTCAAAGGTAATAATTAGATGATCTTAAGTTACAATGTCTCCCCTCTCCTGTTTCAATTAGCAACTATTTGCTAATGAATGTTTAAAGGTGATTCGGGAAGGTGTGTGTCCCCATACTTCAGGACAAGTCAAGTTAAACTGGGTACTTGGCTATATACTATTTTTCATGGTAATATTGTGCAATATCTATAAAGAAAATAAGCGAAAAATATTCTAGCCTGAACTGGCTCTGATATTAAGCAGGATATGACCCAGACAAAAATAAACAACTCTATAGGAAGTAAATTTATAGTTTTTCAAGGAAAGCTTAGAAACAATGCAAACTACAAAATATAATTTTGACTAAGCAACGTCAAAACGAAACAGAAAAAGACAAAATAATACAGAAGAAGCAGTATAGAATTGCTAATTGGCATATTACTACTACTACTAACGACTCGCCACAGCACCAAGCCGCCTGAGGCAAACACAGCTACCCACGCTCCTCCTCCATTCCAATCTATTCAAGCCCTCCCTCTTTACACCCTCCGAGGAAGTTCCCATTTTCTTGAAATCTGTCTTTATGACATCCTCCCTCCCCAGACGAGGACAGATCTGCTTCTGTTTATCCCTAGATGGTTGTTCGAAAAGGGACAATCTTCGGTAATCGGTCATCCTTCATCCGCAGAACCTGCCCTGACCATCTCAACCTTTCTTTCATTATAGCCCTAGAAAGCGGAATTATATCAAACAGTTCGTGGTAACGAACTGTAGTAAGGAGCGACACGGCTCAATAGTAACCAAAACTCTAAAAAATGGAATTTTGATACCAATAGCTACATCAAAAGAATCGCATTTTAATGCTGGTTTTAAATATATAAGTTTCATCAAGTTTAGTCTTACCCATCAAAAGTTACGAGCCTGAGAAAATTTGCGTTATTTTAGAAAATAGGGGGAAACGCCCCCTAAAAGTCATAGAATCTTAACGAAAATCACACCATCAGATTCAGCGTATCAGAGAACCCTACTGTAGAAGTTTCGAGCTCCTATCTACAAAAATGTGGAATTTTGCATTTTTTGCCAGAAGGCAGATCACGGATGCGTGTTTATTTGTTTTTTTGTTTTTGTTTTTTTTTTTTCCCCAGGGGTGATTGTATCGACCCAGTTGTCCTAGAATGTTGCAAGAGGGCTCATTCTAACGGAAATGAAAAGTTCTAGTGCCCTTTTTAAGTGACCAAAAAAATTGGAGGGCACCTAGGCCCCCTCCCACGCTAATTATTTTCCCAAAGTCAACTGATCAAAATTCTGAGATAGCCATTTTATTCAGCGTAGTCGAAAGACCTTATAACTATGTCTTTGGGGACGACTTACTCCCCCACAGTCCCCGTGGGAGGGGCAACAAGTTACAAACTTTGACCTGTGCTTACATATAGTAATGGTTATTGGGAAGTATACAGGCGTTTTCAGGAGGATTTTTTTGGTTTGGGGGAGGGGTTGAGAAGAGGGGGATATGCTGGGGGAACTTTCCTTCGAGAATTTGTAATGGGAGAAGAAAATTTCTATGAAGGGAGAGCAGGATTTACTAGCATTATTTACTGTTTACTGTTTTAGAAAGAAGAATTGAGAGAAAGAGTCAAACTTTAGCGTAAAAAGCGGGGCGTTGATGAGGAAGCAGCCTCTTTCATATACGAAGTAATTTCTGTGCGTTTTAAGTTTTGATGTCACTCCTTACTTTCAGTTGAAAAAACTTGTTTTTTTTTTTAATTTTCATTATAGCCCTAGAAAGCATACTGCTTCAAATATGGTCAGTCACCTGGGTACCCAGAACAATCCCTAGGCAATTTGTCCGGAAAATATCTAGTAAACGTTCACCCGCTTTTTGGAGCGCCCATGCTTAAGAGCCATATTTGACCTCTGTCGTCATCATTAAATTATTTATTTGAAATTTTGCGCCCTATAATTTATGCACATGGGGTAATTTTCCCCTCCGCCCTCCTCCTCCCAAAAAAGGCCTCTGCTAATGTGATATGGTGTTCTCTAAACCTTTATTGTCTAACGGCTTGAAGTTCTGTTGACCTGCCAGAGCAAGTGAATAGCATCAGAAAAAAGAATAACTATATTTAAAGAAATATAGAATTTGAAGAATTATATTAATTATTTATTCTGACAGGTGGAAGTAAATTGGCTTCCACCTTCCAATATTCTAATCTTGATTTGCAGGCTTATCTTCCTATTCTTCCAAACTTTTTTAAACAGTGAAAAAACACTCTGAGCCTTGGCTATTCTACTTTTAACATCTTCAGAGCTCCCACCATAATACTACTAAAGTAAATGAAGCTGCCCACCTGATCAATCTTTTCGTTACCCAACGTCACCTTTTCATCTTCACTTATACCTAGCCTTAGTGACTTAGTCTTCTTAACATTGATTTTCAAACCTATTCGAGCACCCTGAACTCACAAAACCTTTAAAAGTTCATTCATTTTGCTCACACTTTCATCTAGGATGTTTAAATCATCAGCATAATCTAAGTCCAGGAGAGTTTTTCCTCCCCATTTGATTCCATAGTCTCCCATTGTGTTTCCTGTGCTCTTCAAGACAAAGTCTATAAAAAAATCGATATAAAGGGGGTAGAACACAACCCTTCTTTACTCCTGATTTAATACAAAACCAGCTGCTAACCTCATTTCCTACCTTAACTGCAGTGGTGTTGATCTCGTGCATAGCACTAATCACTTTAATTTATTTGTCTGGTATACCATACAAGGATAAGACTTTTGGTAAAACTATTCTATCGACAGAATCGAATGCTTGCTCATAATCTATAAAACTGAAGGTGTTTGACAACTATGGCACTTCTCAGTTATTAACCTAAGAGTGAAAATTTGATCGACACATCCTCTACCTGCTCTAAAACCGCACTGTCCTGCTCTTAAAACTTTGTCTACAGCTTCTCTCAGTATAAAAAGTATCATATTGCTTAGTAATTTGCTACCTACAGAGACCATACTAATGCCTCGATAATGACGACACTCACTCTTATCACCTTTCTTATACAGTGGTTTAATTAAGGTTTTCCTAAAACCGTTAGGTACTTCCCCTTTTTCAAAAATTAAATTCATAATCTTCTACAACTTATTTCTAAAACTGAGAACCATCATATTTCAGAAACTCATTTACCACACTATCAGCACCTGGACCTTTATTATTTTTTAAACCTTTTATTACTGTCGCTAATCCTTCCTCACAAGACAAATTCTCCTTCATATCCAATGTATCACAAACTTTTTCATTTTCCTCTTTATCTTTTCCTGCAACTGTATCTCGGTTTAGCACATTCTCAAAATGTTCTGCCCATCTCTCTTTAACTCGTTCCTTATCACTAATTGTTACCCTGTTCCGATATTTAACTGGGAAAAGTCCGGATTGACTACACCTTCTCAATTTATTAACATTCAGTACAATATTTTACTATTATGCCGTTTAGCTGAATCTTCCAGATCTTCTGCAATCTTATCCATGGCGTCTGCTTCACACCTCCTTAGTTCATATTTTAATGCTTTCTCCAATTTCTTAAAATTCCTTTTGTTTTCATATGATCTATGACTGTATGATCTATCTCTCAGATAAATCTTGTACAAACCCCTTCTCCTCTCTATTAAACAGAAAGCTTTTCACTAATGTTACTAGCTGCAGTCTTAACTTTCTTCCCTAAAACACCATCAGCAACTTCACAAATTGTTTTTCTAAAATTATTCCAACCATCTTCCACATTGTCAAATTTTAAACTCCCAAGTTTAGTATTCAATTGTTCCTGTAAAGTTTCTCTCAAATTCTCATCCTGGAGTCTATGAACATCATAACTTCCCGGGAGCAGCGTATTGGTTATAACTAGATTGTTATACCTGCAAAATTGCAAAAGTCTGTAGCCATTACTGTTATCTTTTCCTACACCAAATTTACCTAGGCTAGGATACTATCTATCCCTATTTCTAATGACCTGGGCATTAAAATATCCTATTAAATACACCATATTTCTACCGGGACCCTATGATTTAAACAACCTAGACGGAAATATTTGCAAGACGAAAGAACTTATAGACATTTTGCAAGTTTAGGATGAATATTAATGTAAAAAAGAGTAAGTCGCTAGAACTTAAAATTCGTGAAGGTAAAAAGGTGATGTTGATGAATGAGAAGTTAAATCAGGTGGACAGCTTCACTTACCTAGGTAATATTATTAGTAAAGACGGTAGGTTCAGTGAAGATGTTAATACTAGAATAACCTAGACCCAGGGTGTTTTTTCACAGTTGATAAGGGTTTGGAAGGATATGAAGAAAAGTCTGCGAACCAAGATTAGACTATTGGAAGTTACAGTGATGACAGTGGTCAAGTATGGTTCTCATGTGTGGGTGCTCCGAAAGACGGAAGAGGAATCGCTATATGTTTTCTAGAGAGATTGAATACGGATTGTTTTTAATACCCGACTGACTGACCTTATCTCACCGTCACCGTCTAGTTGACCCACCGTCTAGGGTCAAACAAAGAGCGACTCGTGGTATGATGTCGTAAGGAAAGACTTCAGGGAAATGTGAAGCTACAGTGATGAAGCTACGGTGATGACAGTGGTCAAGTATGGTTCTCAAGTGTGGGTGCTCCGAAAAACGGAAGAAGAATCGTTATATGTTTTCTAAAGAGATTGAATACGGATTGTTTTTAATACCCGACTGACTGACCGTATCTCAAATAATGAGCTGTACGAATAAGTAGTTCAATCCCGCTTTCTAGGGTTATAATGAGAGAAAGGATTCCACAGATTAAGGATGACAGATTGCCAAAGATTGTCCTTGTTGGTCCACCGTCTAGGGTCAAACAAAGAGCGACTCGTGGGATGATGTCGTAAGGAAAGATTTAAGGGAAATGTGAACTTCTTGGGAGATTGTAAAGAAGGAGGCTTTGAATAGCTTGAGATGAAGGAGGGCGAAAGGATTCCACAGGTTAAGGATGACAGATTGCCAAAGATTGTCCTTGTTGGTCCACCGTCTAGGGTCAAACAAAGAGCGACTCGTGGGATGATGTCGTAAGGAAAGATTTAAGGGAAATGGGAACTTCTTGGGAGATTGTAAAGAAGGAGGCTTTGAATAGCTTGAGATGAAGGAGGGCTATGCGTAGCTATATTGGCCTCAGGCGGCTTGGTGTTGTAGTGACTTGTTAGTTGTAGCAGTAGAATATTAGTTTATTAGTATAATATAATTGCTAAATGTAACTAATTTAACTATATAAGAAACTGGTAATAAACGGCACCAACTATTTTCTCGCCCAGCCAGTGTCACATTCAGCCAAGGAAGAAGTAAGAAAGTTATTACTGATTTAACTTGTAATAGAAGTGCTGTTTTTGAGTGCTTCTGGATTGCTGCCATGTTCGTGTCCAGGAAGGGGGGGGGTGGTACCTGGTTTAAGCCTTTACCCCTGAAATTTTCGAAGGACTCGTAAAAGTAACGAAAATGCATATAAATGAATTTTTGATTCGTTTTGTAAAGGTTTTGTTTGTAAATCCTTCCCCTGAAAAAAAATTGGATACGTCCTTGACTGTTGCGCACTATACTCGTGGCATAAACCGTGCATCAAAGCAAGCAGTTTCCGTTTCCATTTTTTTTTTGGGGGGGGGGGCTGTTTCCCTTTTACATATCTTTAAGTGTCTAAGACAGTTTAAGGCTGAGATAGCATTAGTGTTAAAGAAAGGATTCGATTGTGATTTCACATGATTGGCATCCGTGTGGGTGGATTGAGGCGACATTCTTTTGAATTGAAAAATATGGGTAATTCTTAATGACTTAAAAGTGCCAAAATAAATCTTGGGTGGATAAAAGAGTATAACTTGTTTTAAGGTCGTTCGATACCTTGAAGAATCATCCTACCCTATCTTGTCCATACAAGCTTTTCATTTTAATTGAAAAATGAAATTTTTCAATTTCAGTCCCAGTGGACAATACAAGGGTATTTTTCCACTGGGACTTCAGTCCCAGTGGAAAAATACCCTTGTGTGGTGACGACTGTAAAGTTCAGCTGGTCGAAATTGATAGAAATTACACTTTCGGAAATCGGAAATGCTCGATGATTAGAGATTTCTAAACCAGCAGCACTCTTGGAATTGTTTTCTTGTGGTCTGTGACGTTTGGTTTGATTGATCTTGCTGATAATGAATCAGTAGGCTGCCTCTATCTCTTGTCCATACAAGCTTTTTTAATTTTTGTGGCCAAACAATATCAGAATTAATTAGTACCATAACTTGCTTAGCTAAAATAAGAGATCCGAATAAACGACATAAAACTAAAAGACGATATCTACTTTTCCAGAAATATTAGAAATACCATTTAACTGCTCCAGTTTTGTGCCAGAGATAGAAATATTCAGATTTAATGAAACTTACATCGTTAAAAAGTATACATTTTGTTTTTTGATTGAACAGAGCGCTGTTCTTTTTAAGCTCGACGGGGCAGTCACTAAGAATATTCTCTTATTCTTGCTTGGAAAACATTAAAAATCAGCCCAAAAGAAGTCTTATTGAATAATTGACAGGTTTTGAAGTTTTCTGTTGTGTCAACTGTCTTGATTAAAGTCTTTACGAACACAAGGTGTACATTATTTATGCTGTATGTACATTGATTAGAAAGCGTTTCGCTTAACAATTGGTAAGAGATTATATGTTTCCTTTGTTTTAAATTAGCCTTTCGTCATGTTTTCGAACTGTTGACACATCTAAGATCATGTATCAATTTATATCAAAATTGCTGCGGAAGCTCCTTGTGGTGCTGAGAAATTTTTGCTAAAGAGTCCTTTGTCTTTGAGACTGTTAGCCGACGTTGAGGTTTGTATAATTTCATTTTTGATATTGAACGTCCTTAAAGACTTACCCAATAGCCTTTTTTCCACTTCGTAACAATTTTCGACTTAATTTTAGGTGAAAGCAAAAGTTTTTATTCTCTTCCAAATGTATCGCCATCTGTAATACTTCTGACAGATGATGTTCTTTTACTGACGAACTGAGGCAAGAAACAACATCCTTAGGCCATTGTTGCGTTTAGTGGCACATATTCATGAAACTTTGGGGGGAATGGGTGGGAATAAAATTTATTTTTCAAAATCTAGGGAGGGGAAAATATCGTTCTCTGAATACTTTCTAACCTTGGCTCTTTTTCTAATCTTGATGAGCCTTAAGATTTCATTTTGATGTTGTGTTGTTGATGGTTATATGACAAATAATAATCACACTCAGAGGCCTTTACTTTAAAAAATTAGTGGGAGGAGGGAAAAACGTGTTTTTTTGTTGTTTTTTTTTTGTCCAATTGGGGAATTTCGCTATTTTCAATTTTTTCAACGGAAACATTAAAAACAAGTATTTTTGCAATGAAAATTGAAGAAAAAAGATATAGCTTGCGCTGGTGCTTGGGCCTTTCGCCCTTGCAGATACTAAACCACGCCGATTCTTTTTTACAAAGTGATGAAAATGAAAATTATAAAATGTTGTGAAAATGTAGAAATCCTTCCCTACCTGCTCCAGTTTCTGATTTATATAAAACCATGTACTGAACAAATAGCTAAACTTGCCCTCTTAAAGGGTAAAACCATTCTTAAGCTGGATAGTGTGTGTCCTTGTCAATATGCATATTGTAATAAATTGTAACGAAGGGCGCCAATTCTAAAAATATATGAGGACGGATAAAATATAGTTGTCGAATTCAAAAAGGAGTTAATTATGTTGTTTTTTTAATTTGTTTAATAAAAATACTAAAAAAGGGGGTATTTTTCAATCAAAATACCACATGAAAAGGTATTTTTTACTGCCTTCTAATTTCGGGGGGCTAATTTCGTTCTGTTTTGATTTTTAAGATAGGAATACCTAAATAAGATTGTTTTTCAATAGAAAGAACCAAATAAAGCTATTCTCCCCCCCCCCTTATTGCCGGAGAAAATGAATTTTTTTAATTCAAAAAGGAGTGATTTGTGTTATTTGCTCAATTTGTTCAAGAAAATATTAAAAAAGGTATTTTTCTAATGAAAATACGACATGAAAAGGTATTTTTCACTGCTTTTTAAAGGTGGGGAGGGGATAAAGTCGTTCTATCAAAATAAGATTATTATTCAATTGAAAGAACCAAATAAAGCTATTCTCCCTCCCCCTCCCCCATTTTGCCACTGATTGTAACATATCAGCATATATGTAATATTTAAATATTGGCTTCTTTTTTTCAGGGAGATGATGACAAGTTTGAAGGAGTCTGGTAAAGTGAACGGTGTTGTCGTTCTTAATAAAACAGGCGAAGGTAGACCAGAAAGATTTTCCATCGATGATGTATGCCCGAATCACTACTCGAGTGAGTACTTTTTGCTATTTTTGTAATCCATGGGGGATTTCGAATTCATACCAACAAACTATGGTACACGCTGTAAATGTTTTGTGGTAATGCTGTAAATGCTCTGTAAATTTTCTGTAATTTTCTGTAATGCTCTGTAATTTTCTGTAAATGCTGTAAGCAGTATTATAAGAAGAGTTGTATGTATTAGTGCAGTTAGGAGAGAGTTCTAAAAGGGTCAGATGGTATTATTACACAAAGTAATAATAATAATGACAGATAATAACAACAGTAATAACAGAAACCAAGACTGTAGAGAAAACGGGAACGACCAAGTTGGAATTAGAACACGAACAAAAAGAAGAAGAAAGACAAGGACTTTAACAGCTAGGAATAGTAAGAATACCAAAATAATATACCAAGAATTGCACATGGAACATAAATCTTAATTGCAATAGGTTTCTAGAAGGGCTTTTAAACACCATTCAGTAATTGCAATTGGCGACTGAATGTCAAAATTGTAATTTGAACATCCTGCTTGTCCTTTTGCCCCCTCTGATTGGTCTGTCTTAACTAATTTTAATTACTAATTGGTCATTACTAATTACTAATTGGTCATTACTAATTACTAATTGGTCATTACTAATTTTAGTAAATTTAGTAAAATTAGTAAAATAGTCTTTACTAATTTTAATTGACGAAAGACGAAATTATGCATTTATGTAGTTCCAAAAAAAAGCCGTCATGCCATAGAAAAAAAAAAAAACATAAACATAACAAAACCAACAAAAAATTAAAAAAAGTACTTATATATGAATCTTCTCGAAATTATTTACAAAGATACAACTTTCACGATGCATTAGCCCTTCATCAACATACTTGGCCAGGTCCCTTACTTGTGATCCTCCAATCCCTTCCACCACCTTCTATCTGTCAACACTAATGAAAAAAAACTCTTTTCTCTGATCCTCCAATTCTTTACTATACCTCTAAAAATAAAAAACCTCCTCTTCATCTTCCCCACACATCGTACAAGGGATTGGATTAACACTATGACCCCTAACTTTTCTCTCTTTCCCCAATATCAATCGTCCCTTCCCTTAAATTAAAAATCCATTTTATTTCTTCCACTTTCAACCCCAGCTTAAAATAAACTTCTTTCCCCCCATGTGTCTTTCACTGTACTATACAGACTCAAAGATCCCGAGGCCTCCTTCCGAGTCTATCTTACCGAGATGTTAATGTTCCTGTATTGGCGCAGTTAGATTGATCTCAGGCTGGTAATACTTTGTCCAGAGTTGGAACTCGCTTGTAGCAACACACCGCAGGGCTTGGAATTTAATCCGGTAATACGATATACAAAAGTGCCTCCGTACTATTGACAGTAAGAAGAAAAAGTATAAACCTTATTGCGAATGAAGCTTTAGAGTTTTTATTTTAGGTTTTTGTTGTACTTCGTATTATGAACGAATTCGGACTCATCAATTCTAAAAATTTGGATTAGCTGGATTGTGAAATTGGTAATATTTCATTATAAGTAGACATTCACGGTTTATATTTTTGGTTTTTGCTTCAACTTTAACCTCTATTATTCGAACTCGGTAAAACTGAACTCGATCTGTTTTAAGAATTAGGATTGGATCAACTTTGGTATCAGTAGTATATTGTTGTGAATAAGCCTTTAGTTTTTTTTTTTTTTAATAATTTGACCTATGTTATAAAAGAATTTGGACTCGGCTGAAACTAGGGATGTCTGAATCTCATCAAACAGATCGTGGTAACGAACTGTAAGTAAGGAGCGACACGGCTCAACAGTAACCGAAACTCCAAAAAACGGAATTTTGATACCAATAGGTACATCAAAAGAATTGTAGTTTTATGCTGACTCCAAATATATAAGTTTCATCAAGTTTAGTCTTACCCATCAAAAGTTACGAGCCTGAGAATATTTGCCTGATTCTCGAAAAAAGGGGTAATTGCCCCCTGAAAGTCGTAGAATCTTAATGGAAATCACATCATCAGATTTAGCTTATCAGAGAACCCTACTGTAGGCGTTTCAAGCTCCGATGTGCAAAAATATAGAATTTCATATTTTTTGACAGAAGAAAGTTCATGCGTGTTTATTTGTTTTTTTTAGGGGTGATTGTATCGACCCAGTGGTCCTAGAATATCGTGACAGGGCTCATTCGGACAGAAATTAAAAGTTCTAGTGCCCTTTTTGAGCGATTTAAAGAAATTGGAGGGCGACTTGGCCCCCATCCCACGCTAATTTTTTCCCAAAGTCACCCTATCAAAATTTTTAGATAGCCATTTTGTTCAGCATAGTCGAAAAATCTAATAAATATGTCTTTGAGGATGACTTAATCCCCCGCGGCCTCCGGGGGAAGTGCTGCAAGTTGTGAACTTTGCCCATTGTTTACATATAATATTGGTTATTGGGAAGTATATAGACGTTTTCAGGGGGGATTTTTTCTGGTGTGGAATTATTCATTGTGGAAGAGAATTTTCCATGATGGGGCCGCCGGATTTTCCAGCATTATTGAAGAAACGGTCAGAAATTAAATAAAAAATAATTTTTTTGAAACTGAAAGTAAGGAGCAACATTAAAACTTAAAACGAACAGAAATTGTTACGTATATAAGGGTGTGCCCCCTCGCCAGTGCCTCGCTCCTTACGCTAAAGTTTTTTCAGTTTTTTCAAAAGAGCTATTTATTCTAATTAAACCCTTTTCGATTCAGGGGTCATTCTTAAAGAATTGAAACAAATTCAGACTTTAGCGTAAAGAGCGAGGTATTGACGAGGGGGCGAACCCCTCATATACGTAATAATATCTGTTTGTTTTAAGTTTTAATGCTTCTCCTTACTTTCAGTTGAAAAAGCCTTTTTCTTTTATTTAATATTCGTATTGTCCGATTGTGAATAGACTGTCAGAGTTTATATTTGATGTTTTGCTACAGATTTGACCTCTATTATAAACGAGTTTGGACTCGGCCAATATTAAAAATGAGGATTAGCTGAATCTTGGAATTAACGAAATATTATTGTGAATGAGCCCTTGTGGTTTGTATTTTAAGTTTTTGCTACAAATTTTGTCCCTATATTGAATGAATTTGGATTTGGATTTGGATATGGTAATTTTGTCCATTAAGTTGATTCAGTTGATATAACCACCTACAACTTATAATTTTATTACTAACGAATGGCAGTTTAGTCTTCTCTCAAATGAATGAGTTGGTAATTTTGTCCATTAAGTTGATTCAGTTGATATAGCCACCTACAACTTATAATTTTATTACTAACGAATGGCAGTTTAGTCTTCTCTCAAATGAATGAGTTGGTAATTTTGTCCATTAAGTTGATTCAGTTGATATAGCCACGTACAACTTATAATTTTATTACTAACGAATGGCAGTTTAGTCTTCTCTCAAATGAATGAGTTGGTAATTTTAATATTGAAGAACTTCAACTCAGCTTCAAAGAGAAAGTGACACTTCTCCAAACGTTTCCTACGTTTACGTGCCTCCTGTGCGCGCAATACGTGTGGCAGTTGATACGTTTCCCACTCAGGACTTCCATCGGTGTACTTCAGACTCCCAAGATATCTAAACATCTCAACCTCTACAATTTCATCAACTACCAGCAGTTTAGCAGGTAGTCTATTCACATTAATGAGCGATATTTTGTTTTCTGTGTACTTATTGCCAAAACTCTTGTTTACTTACTTTGAGAGCTTCTTTGTGTTGAACTGAAGCCCCTCTCTTAAATTGGAAAGGAGCCGCTAGTAAGAAAAGACTTGGCTAATTTAAATAATTAGATAGTTATTTTATTCTCCATAATATCATCAAAACACACTAGAATTGGATTACCAGTTACATGTTAATGCACTTATTTACAATACACTTAAAACAACCTTGGGAGTTAAAATTGTGCACAAAGTAAGGAACAGATGAAGACAAGGATCGATCAGTCGAATTAATAAGTTTTAGGTCTTAGCTTTTGAAGACAAACTGACCGGGCAAACTATGATGCAATGCTTCAGTCATAAATCGCATGGTCAGGGGAACCATTTTGGTGGGCTTCAGACAACCGATATTTGAAGCCTTTCATCGTTAAGTCATGTTTTCTTTCTTTAAGGGTTGATACACATAATACCCCGAGACTGGTTAAGTGACGTTGGACTTCTAAAATATTTGAACACTCGTTTTTGGATACCTTCGAGCTTATCAGTTTAAGGCCAGGGTGCTACACCAGGAAAGTGTTTTCAGCTTTTTTCTAATATAATTAATGTATTAGGATTAGCTGAATTACTGAATTTGTAAAATTTGATTTTAAATGAAAGGCCAGAGCTTAATTTTTAGGTATTTATCACAAATTTGATCTTGATTATGACTAAATATAGTCTCAGCCGGTTTGAAAAATCATAGTAAGTTGTTTATGTTTTAGTACTGTATTGTAAGTATGACATTTATTGTACGAATTTGGATTTACCCTAAATAAAACTGATTCTTGTAGACTAATTCTTGGTGTTGTTGAAATTTCACTTTGAATGAATCTTTACAATTAATATTTCAGGTTTTTACAACAAATTTGAGCAGGAGTCTCAGTTTTGTGACACAAACCCTTGGAATCCTGGATCAACAGAGTTCTTATTTGAAGATTGGGGATTTCCAATATTTTTTGTCCAGTCGATTGAAACAGCTCAAAATATAAGCCAGGTAAACGATTCTTTGAACTCTCACTTTTAAAAGACTCGTATTGAAAAAATATGTGTGGGCCCCTCCGTCACGTATATAGTGCTGGTAGAAGAAGTTTGGGGTGCCCTCTGTCACGTTCAAGGAGACGTGATACAGCCTTCCCTCACGTTCAAGTAAGATCCAATAGCTTGTAGTAACACACTGTAATGAAATTGACCAGTAATGTCTATTTACATAATTTAGATATTGATATGCCTAATTGTGTCCTCAATTGTTGTTTACTGTTTTTAGACCTAATGAAGGCTTTTGACACAGTTCACCATGGCCTACTCTGGAAAAATGTAAGATGTATTGGATCGGAAGTTAAGTATTTGATCTTTAACGGAGTTTCCTTAGTAACCGATCTCAGTTTGTAGGGATGGATCTGTTCTTGTTCTGAATATTTTCTTGTAGTTTATTAATGATATCCCTAGTTGTATCCCAAATTGTTGTTTTATTGGTAATCATATAATTAAAAATTTCCAGAATAAAACAGTGTCATTGTTTTCTGAGGACACTGTAGCAGTAAGCGCTGGAACGACAGAAGTTATTGATACAACATCAATCAACATCAACATTCAACATCAATCGTGTTGAAACAAAGATCTCAGATTTGTCAAATTATCAAAAGATGAAAGATTTGTGTTATGTCAATCCGGACTCTTCCCAGTTGAAGATAGGAACGGGCAACAATTAGTGATAAGGGAAGAGTTAAAGAGAGATGGGCAGAACATTTTGAGAATGTGCTAAACCGAGATTCAGTTGCAGGAAAAGATATAGAGGAAAATGAAAAACTTTGATACCTTGGATGTGAAGGAAGATTTGTTTTGTGAGGAATAATTAACGACAGTACTAAAAGAATTAAAAAAATAATAAGGCTCCAGGTGCTGATAGTGTGGTAAATGAGTTTCTTAAATATGGAGGCTCTGAGATTAGAAATAAGTTACTGAAGATTATAAATATGATTTTTGAAAAAGGAGAAGTACCTAACGATTTTAGGAAAACCTTAACTAAACCACCATATAAGAAGGTGATAAGAGTGAGTGTTGTAATTATCGAGGCATAAGTCTGGTCTCTCTAGGTAGCAAATTACTTAGTAATATGATGCTTTTTAGACTAAGAGATGCTGTAGACAAAGTTTTAAGAGAAGAACAGTGCGGTTTTAAAAAAGGTAGAGAATGTGTTGACCAAATTTCACTCTTAGGTTAATTGAGAAGTACCTTAGTTGTCAAATACCTTTGGTCCTCAGTTTTATAGATTATGAGAAATCGTTCGATTCTGTTGATAGAAGAGCTTTAGCAAAGGTATTATCTTAGTATGGTGTGCTAGACAAATACATTAAAGTGACTAGTGCTATGTACGAGAATATAAGAGAAATAAGGTTAGTAGCTGGTTTTTAATAAAGTCAGGAGTTAAACAGGCTTGTGTTCTATCCCCCTTTATATGGGTCATTTTGATGGAATTTTTCTTAAGGAGCACAGGAAAGGCAATGGGAGACCACGGAATCAAATGGGGAGGAAATATTCCTGGACTTAGATTATGCTGATAGCTTAAGCATCCTAGATGAAAGTGTGAGCAAAATGAATGAACTTTTAGAGGTTTTACGAGTTCAAAGTGCCAGAATAGGTTTGAAAATTAATTTTAAGAAGACACTAAGGCTAGGAATAAGTGAAGACAAAAAGGTGACGCTGGGTAACGAAAAGATTAATCAATTGGGCAGACCCTGATAGTATTATTAGTAAAGACGGTAGGAGCAGTGAAGATGTTAAAAGTAGAATAGGCAAGGGTGTTTTTTCACAGTTAAAAAAGTTGGGAAGAGCAGGAACATAAGTCCGCAAACCAAGATTCCGCAAAACAAGGATCTGAAGCATGGACACTCCGAAAAGCAGATGAAGATTTACTAGATGTTTCCCAAAGAAATTGCTTACGGATTGTTGTGGGTACCCGGCTGACTGACCGTTTTTCAAACTGTAAGCTGTACGAAAAGTGTGGTTCAATCCCACTTTCTAGGGCCATAATGAAAGAAAGGTTGAGATGGCTAGGGCACGTTCTGCGGATGAAGGATGACAGATTGCTGAAGATTATCCTTTTCGGCCAACCGTCTAGTGCTAAGTAGAAAGCAGGCCGTCCTCGTTTGGGTCGGGAAGATGTCATAAAGAAAGATTTAAAGGGATCTTCCTGGAAAGGTGTAAAGAAGGAGGCTGTGAACAGATTGGGATGGAGGAGTGTGCGTTGCTGTGTTTGCCTCAGGCGGCTTGGTACTGTGGTGAGTTATTAGTAGTAGTAGTAGTAGTTCGTGTTATGTCGTAGAGTAAAAATAAACAAAATGTGTATGACTCTGTTAATCCAGATCCAGTCGAACAGCATTATTTTTTACGACTCGTTCAGGCTGGAAAGTGGAAGAAAACGAACCAAGCCAAACACTAACACAGCACAGTATATACTATTACTACTACTATTACTACTACTGGCAGCTTACTGCAGCACGAAGTCACCTGAGGCCAACACAGCTACGGAGGCTCCTCCTCCCTCCCAATCTATTCAAAGCCTGCCTTTTTACATCCTCTCAAAAAGTTGCTGATTTCCCTTCAATCTTTTCTCTTTTTACTCCATTCGGGGATGGTGGGTCCCCAGATAGTCCTTTTAGACACTACATGGTTGGCCGAAAGGGACGGTTTTTTGCAATCTGTCATACATTATCCTATAAAGGCGTCCTATCCATCTCAACCTCTCTGTAATTACTGCGCTAGAAAGCGAAAACAAATCGTTTGCAGAATTAGTGGACAAATGGAGAGAAAAAAAATACTTTAGTTTTCCTATTATACCTAAATTACGAGAAAAAGATTATAGACAGACTGTAAATGGTAATTGAATGATGAAATCTCGTATAAATTCGCAAGTATTTGGTAATATAAATTTTGCAAGTATTTAATAAAAAAAAAAAAAAAAAAAAAAAAAAAAAAAAAAAAAAAAAAAAAAAAAAAAAAAAGACGTACTTCAAAATTCCACCTTGTGTTATAATTTCTTGGATCCAATAATAAAAACCGGAGAACGAAAAAAAGTGACAAATTTGGCCCAAATTAACCTTATGTCCTGTACCCCAGCCAAGGATTAAACTATAAGTTACAAATAATTAAATTATAAATTGATTTGGGTTGAAATATTCTTTCAAAATATTATCAGGAATTCTTTAATTAAGATCCTATGGTTGTAAAATTGGAATCTGACTGTTTAAATTGATTAATAGAAAACTTAACAATTGGTTAAGTGGTTAAGTTTTAATTGGCTCAGTGGAAAATTAATAAAAATTCGTAATTTTGATTTTTCATGAAAAAAGTTTCCGTTTGCAGTTTTTGGTAGAAGTGGGTGCCAAATTAAAAAAAAATGAAACTTGGGTGAAAAATCAGCAAAAATTATGCTTTGAAATACAAGTCACCAAAAATCCTAGTTTCCACCGTGAAGATTCCTACTTGAAGACTACGTTTTTCAAAGATGTTTCTTTAGGTTGTTCCAAAATTTTGAAACTTTTTAGGCACATTTCTGTCAGTGCTGCCACGTTGAACTACAATATGTCCATGTTGAACTATAAAAATAAATAAGGAAAACTATTGGACAACACTTTATGTACATAAGATTCAAACATTTTTTCAGTTTAGCTTTTCCTTGGGGGTGTATTTGTCATTGAAAATCAACATATTGTTAATGTTTGAAGTTTTCCTGAGGAGAAGTGCTGCCAAAAATGACGAAAATGTGATGTTGCCGTAAAAGACTCATAATTTCGAAATACCCAACGAAAAATATATAAAGTTGTGGTTTTCAGGCCAAAAGCTCGAAGGTATCTATTAAAAGCCGTTAACTAAAGGTGAGTAATAGCATTCACAGGAACGTAGTTTTATTTTACAATAAAAAGGTATATATTTTTTCTTACCCCATCCCATTCATGAGATTGGTCCGAACTTTCCTTGTCAAATCACGGGATAAATTTTGGATATTGTTAGTGTTTTGACAACTTACCTAAGCAGAAAAAAAAGCGGGCGCTAAAACAATTTTTGTCTTTTAAGAACCAAAGAATTGGATCGGTCTCCACTTACGCTTACTGTACAATTAGTCTCATAGATCTGTGCACTCTTGGATATGGATACTAGTAAGATTTAGTTGTTTTGTTTGTTTTTTTTTGAAAAAGCAGAAGAAGAACTAATTTTTGTAAAGAAAAACTAAGGAACAAAATATTTAAAAATAGTTAGGACTAAGCCCTAGAGAGCCTGTGCGGCCCATATGTGTAATATTTTTTTTTTCTAAAACAACCTACATGCAAAAAGGAAATAATAAAAAAAACTGGTGGTATGAGCAGATTTTGCTTTCTTTCTTAATCATAAAGTATTCTTGCAGTGTTATGAGAAGTACAATCGGCCTTCAATCAAGGGCGTCCCTCGAGATTGGCCTCTATGTGCCATCGAATTGAAATCTCCTATGATCGGTGCTGTCAACACCCCAACTTGTATTCGACGAGGAATCTTGGATAGTTATATAAATCCTCAACCAAGTAATTTATTTTTCTAGTCATTTTACCAGTATTATTTTTCTTAAAGGGGAAGAGTCTTCGGTAGGAATTTCCATAATTGTTCTGATGTAACCAAACTTGTGTGCTATGTGTGTAAGGGTATCAAGCAACTGAACCTCTGTAACTGAACCTCCGTGCAACTCAACTGAACCCTTGTGTAACTGAACCCCCATGCAACTGAACTACCACGCAACAGAACCACCATACAACTGAATCCCTGTGCAACTAAACCCTCGTGTCACTGAACTGTCGTGCGACTGAGCCGCCGTATTCCGTTTTTCAATATTTCCCAAACATGAGGCAATATCATTGGGTAAAGCACAAGTTAAAAGCATCACATGTTCAACCTCGTTAGAATTGTTTGTTTATTAAGGTCATGATATAAATGCCTGTCAAGATGATCAATAAAAAGCTCTGTTTTGTTGGCACAAAAAGAAAGAAAATCTCACAAACCATTAAAGCCAGATTTATTTCTCCTTTTTTGTATGTCTATTGCTGAGAGTTTCCTCTGTCACTGTCTGCTCGTATAGGCGTTTAGTGGGGGGGGGTAATATCCAGGGGTATTTTGTAGGGGTTCAGTTGCACAGGCGTTCTGTTATAGGGGGGTACAGTTAAATGGGATTGAGTTATACGAGGATCCAGTTAAATGGGCTCCAGTTGCGCGAGTGTTCAGTTACACTGGGGTTCGGTTGCTAGATGGCTCAGTTATAAGGGGTTCAGCTGCACGGGAATTCCGTTACACGATGGTTCAGTTGCAATGGAACCCATTTTTTGAATTTTGTTAGACTTGTGTAAATTGAATCGGAATGAAATGAGTCAACTGATCTAGCAGTCAGGAAGTGCCCAAATCTGTCAACCTTCTCAATGTTTTTAAGACCCTTAAGAAAATATTAACGCCTTTCCAATTAAAAGAAAAAATACATGAATATAAAAATTGCAAACAGGTCCCAAAACAAGCAAGGTGATCTGCAGCCAAAATCGAACAAGCACCCTGAAAACATAAAATTCATGACCTTGCCCGAAATTTATCACTTTAATGCCTATACTGCTTGTTTGGTACTACTGTAATAAATATGATTCTCCCCGAAATATGGTCTTCTCCTCCCCCCCAAAAAAACTTCAATATTTTATACAGTTTCTGAAAAGTCTAAAAGTACTGTCCGGGCACACAAACAAGGACAGAATAAGGTATTTATTCCTGTTACCAGTTCATGGACTAGTTTCAATCTACGAAGGTTTGGCCCATTTCAAGAAAACATTTGCCAGTGTCAAGATTCACCCGAGTCTTGAGTATTCAACCAAATTTATTGGTCGGATGACGACAACTCTGTTGTGCACCGCGACAAAATCTAGGTTGGGTCAGATCATTCCGGACAAAGTGATAAATTTGAATATCTAAGCAGACCCCTGTCAAAAATGGACAAGAGTATGCTTCAACGTAAACGTAAGGCGTGTCTAAAGTCTGAATGAAATCGTAATTCTCTTCGCAAACTAAACTATCCACGCACTAAACTTGCAATGTTGCTGTTCAGTTATGTTGTTATGTGACATTGCTGTTCAGGTTGTTGCATTTTATTTCTTTTTGACCGATGATATTTTGACCCATTTTACCCATTTAAGACAAATTGGCCAGTGTCAAGATTTACCCGAGTCTTGAGGACTCAACCCAAATTTATTGGTCGAATATCGATAGCTCTGCTGTGTACCGCGACAAAATCTAGGTTGGGTCAGATCGTTCCGGACAAAGTGATAAATTTGAATATCTAAGCAGACCCTTTTCAAAAACTGCCAAGAGTATGCTCCAACGTAAACGTAAGGCGTGTCCAAAGTCTGAATGAAATCGTAATTCTCTTTGCAAGCTAAACTATTCACGCAGTTAACTTGGAATGTTGCTATTCAGTTATGTTGTTGTGTGACATTGCTGTTCAGGCTTTTATATTTTCTTTATTTTTGACCGATGATATTTTGAATAATAAAGCGTTTTATATCGCACCCAGTTTGATAGGAAAAGTTCTGTTTAAGTTGAGTGAAATGAAAAATGTCCGTGGTTTTGGTGCCGTGGGTTTGATCTCAGCATGGTAATACTGAACCCAGAATTCGAAGTCAGCAACACACTGCAGGGCAATGAATTTGATTCTGGTGATGAAGTTATGTAAAAGTGTCTCCATATTCTAACTTTCAATGTTTTTTATTGTCAATCTTTTTTCATTTTTTTTATCTTTATTCCCAATCTTTTTTTTTTGTTGCACGATCATGCCGATCTGTGGTAGTTCTTGTCATAATAAAAGAAAGGGCACTCCATATTCCAGGTATCTCCATATTCAAACTCTTAATCTTTTTTATTTTCAAACGCCTTACACGGTCATGGCGATCTGTGGTAGTTCTTGTCATAATAAAAGAAAGGGCACTCCATATTCCAGGTATCTCTATACTCTAACTCTTAATCTTTTTTAGCTTCAAACGCCTTACACGGTCATGGCGATCTGTGGTAGTTCTTGTCATAATAAAAGAAAGGGCACTCCATATTCCAGGTATCTCTATACTCTAACTCTTAATCTTTTTTAGTTTCAAACGCCTTACACGGTCATGCCGATCAGTGGCAGTTCCTGTCATAATAAAAGAAAGGACACTAAACATATAAAGATCACATCCATAGCGATCGTCACACAAATTTATATGTCGACTCGAAATATCCCAGAGTCAAGCTAAAACCTAAGACATTGAAATATCCTCCTATCTGTAAAAGAAATAAATAAAATTAAATACCTCCAAGTTCAAATTAAAGGAAAGAAATGAACTAAAACAAAGAAATATTACAATTTTAACGAGTGAGTCTAGTAATAAAAATATTGACGAACGAGGGAACAAAACTTTTTGCGTAACGCATATGTCGTGGTTCTACCGGCTGAATTTTAGTTACCGGTTCAGCTACTTGTCGTGGGAGTCGTTGGCGCGAAGGGAGATGTTCAGAGGGGGGGGATTTCACGAAGCCACGAATTTGCCAAAATACCGACACCATATTTGAAAAATGATTCATCATATTAATCTAAAGAAGAAGAAGTGAAATGGAGAAATAACAGTGTCTCATCTTCTACCCTATTTGAACAGGTAAAGGTCTGCTCAAATAAGTGGGACGGGATATTGTAAAACTTAATAAATTAATCGCAAATGAAACAGCATCTAAGCTATTCAAGCTATAAATGCAAGTATCTCCTTGGAAAAATGCTTTAATGTAGCCATTCAATTTGCTAGTTTCCCTTTGTTCGTGACTGATAACATTTCAATGAGCTTAGTGGTTCATCTTGTACCCTGTTTAGATAGAAAAAGTTTCGTCTGACTGCAAAATTCTTTTAACATAGTGTTTCATCTTGTACCTTCTTTGGATAGAAGAAGTTATGCTTAAAATCAGTCGAATGTAACATTCTAAAAACTAATAGTAAAATGAAAAAGCAGCTAAAGTATTCAATATATGTAAAATTTTCCCTTGGAAAAACACTCTTAATACAAACGTTCAGTTTGCTGGTTTTCCTTTGTTCGTGACTGATAACATTTCAATGAGCTTAGTGGTTCATCTTGTACTCTATTTAATATAGAAGCATTCTGATTGACATTTGTGAAATTAAAAGACCCGGGATTCGACTCCCGTGGTGAGATAAAGCGTCTCCGCAATAATTCAAACAAGAAGAAAAAGAAAGAATGAAATTTATAGACTCGATAAAGCAAATTATTTCCTTAACAGAATGCTCAAAAGAGTAAGACCATTCTTGCCCATAGCTTTCATTGACTTTCGTTCCGACTTTGACACTGCTGACAGACCGTCCCTTTGGCTAATCCTGAAAGCTGCGGGCCTACCCACAAAGATAGTCACCCTATTCAAACAACTTTACAGCAACAAAGAAAGCACCGTGCTGGTTAACGGGAAGCGTTCTTCTTCCTTCCCCATACAAAATGGAGTACGGCAAGGATGCACTGCTGAACCTGAGCTGTTTAACTTCGTTCACCGACCGTATCCTGAACGAGACGCACCATGCCCACCCTTTCGGCATCAGTTATGTCGGGAGGACTCAGTCCGATGTTGCCTTCGTGGACGATGTAGCTGTCCTTAGTGACAGTCTCGACCAACTTAAGTCTGTACTCGAGACGGTCTCCTCCACAGCCTCTAGAGTTGAGGTGCAAATCAACTGGAAGAAAACGAAGATCATGTCCATGAAAAAACACCGTATCAGCACCACTCTCAACTGTTGAGATTAACGACCAAGCTGTCGATTTGGTAAGGTGGTTCACATGTTTTAGATCAAATATTTCCTCAAGTGACACACTTGACGCCGAAATCTCAGCCAGATCAGCCAAGGCAAGCTCTGTGTTCGGACGACTCCTGAGAGCAGTCTTCCACAAACTGCAAATTAGCCGCCATACCAAAGCCTGAATTTACAACGCCACAGTCTCAAGAATCATGCTGTACTCATCTAAGACATGGCCGATAACCCAGACACAGCTAAGAAGGGTCGATGCTGTTCAGGCTAAACACCTGCGTCGAGTCGAAAGCTTCACATGGTATGACAAGATCCGCAATACTGAGATCCTGAAGACCTTCAAGCTGGTGAACCTCTCTACCGAAGTAGAAGCGCGCTCTCTAAGGTGGTACTGCCACCTACTCCGTCTCCCGCTAAGTACCCGCGCAAGGATCATCTCAGACTTCAATCCCTCGGAAAAATGGCTGGAAACGTCCTCGAGGAAGGTCACGCACTAGATTGGCTGATATAATTAACCAACGCCTGCTCAACCGCAACATCAACCCAAATGAGGCCCCATCCTTAGCGCTGGACAGGGCTACTTGGAGAAGACCAACGGTTTTGTCAACCAGCTCCCTCTACGCTGGTGATCCTGCTGACCAAGAGCGTTAAGTCAAAGTCAATTTTGTCTTATTCAAAACGTGATTTATTATACTTGAAAAACTGGTCGAAAATTTGAACTCTTAGTATCTGTCTGATAGCTTAGTACAAAAGACTAAACAATGAAAAAAATCCGACAAATATTTGAAAAAAATCTTTTAAACTTATTATTTGATTACTAATAATTAGTTATTTTTAGTTATAATTAGTTAATTGATTATTAGTTGAAGCTTAATCCTCTCGCACTTGCCAGCTCAGCTATGTCAAAATGTTGTATCCAAGCACTCCAATTGATAAATTACATGAAAAATGATATAAATTATATGATTATAGAATAAATTATATGAACAATTAAGAGGTGACTTAGGTATTCCCCCCCCCCCTCACCTAGAATGTGCAAATCTACTTTGTATTTCTGTCATGGGTATTGTTTGCTGCTTCTTCCGTTTTGCTCCTGCTACCCTTTTTAACCCACAGATAAATTTGCTTTTCTTTAGTCATTTTCCCAAACTTAGTTTTAGTCTTCTTCGTTTGGCTTCAGCAAAAGAAAAATTCACCCCAATAAAATTTTCCATTGAAAGAAATGAAGAACTTTTTCCACCTGCATAATTGGTGTAATAAATATCTAATTTATATGTACCCTCTTTCCTATTCCCGCAGTCTTTTTATCACGTTTTTGTAAAGTTTTTTTTTCAAATTTTGAACATACTTTTATAGTTTGTTTGTTTGTTTTTTTTTGTTTTTTGCCAAAAGGTTTTTTTGTTTTTTTATCATAAAGACTAAACTGCCTTTGTGTTTTTACTATTTGGTTTAACTTTTATATCGATTCCGCTATTTTTAATATTTTTGCCATGCTTTTTTTTTTAACAATTTTATCATATTTGGCTTTTACTGTCTTTTTAAATTTGACTTTGATTTAAGTGCCAATTCGTTCCATCTGGGCTTGTGATAGACCATTTTATGGAAATAAATCTTATCTTAAGCGTGAAGATTGCATGGATATTGTTATTTAGCGAATATAGCACTGAATGTGATAGAGATAACTGGATGTCAGAGGTTTATATAATGTTTATTTATTTATATCGAGTAACGCTAAGATGTATTGCTACAGTTTGAAATTGTGTTACTGGTTACTGACTATCAAAGCTAGTTGTACAAATGATTTGCCTTATTAATAATATGATATCTTTTTTTTGGGGGGGGGGGGGCTGTCTAATGAAAAAGTTTCGGGGAAAAAATCATTATTATCGTGGAGATGGCATCATTATTATTATAATAATAATGATTAAATAATGCATATTATTATTATTTAAGTAATAGATAATATTATAGTAAATATAATAAATGAATATAATAAACAATAATACATAATAAAATTATATAGCTGTAAACTCTTTTATCTATATTCACTAGTTTCTTTAGGTTTCAATCTTGTTTCTTTATAGGTATGTTCTGTGACCCTTTGGGAGATAAGAATATTTTTGCTACAGTTGTGCCCACCAATAGCTCTACTGACACTGTACAAAATAGGTAAGTTAAGCCAATTAAAAGTATTCTCTCGTTGCAATTTTGAGGTGTGTATATTAGACCATGAAATTATGACCAATTATGATGGAAATTATGACCATATATGAACAATTATGGTCATATTTGACCATGACAACACACAGTGTGGCATAATGGCGAGTGAATTATATAGCGCAGCAAGTGCTGTTCTGTTGAGATAATATCTGGTCTAATGAATTTGGTTGTTATTATATAACATATTATGGAAGAAGAAGCTTCAAATAAAACTATGTTGTCAATAGTTGTTCTATTTGTCAATAGCAAAACTATGTTGTCAATAGCAGAATTGTTGGTGTCATTTATGCCAAAGCTGTTTCTGCCATTTTTCTCTCCTTGTCTATGTTTTTTGCTGTAGGAATTCTCGTCACACTCCTTATCATGGCTGTTGCAGCCTAGTAAAGGTTGAACCACAGCCCGTAGTAATCGAAAGTTTAAAGATGTATTCTGTTGAAAAATGTCTAATGGGAAGATTTTTTTTTCATCTGAAGTGATTGAGGAATAATAACTATTATATAGGCTTATCTTAATAGTTAAAGTGTTTAGCAAAAACGGATTTTGGAACGTTTTGAAAAGGAACTTGAATTTTTTTCAAAAATGGTAGTAATATTGAGATAAAATAAAAACGTCCATTAAAATAATCATTGTCAAAAATCCTTATCTAGAGGTTTTGAGCCCCCCCCCCCCCTGTCCTCCCCATTTTAAAAAAATGGAACACCCCATTTGAAAAAAACAACAAGGAAAAATGCTTGTTTACACGGGTACCATCGACCGGTCTGCTTTACATTCCTATTTTTTTTCGCCGAGGCTAGCAGGCTAGCATAAGATTATAGAAAGACCTTTATTGGTTGATTTCAAAACCTATTTTGAAATCCATATACCTTCTATAGATTGATATTGACAACCAGGGCTGTATCCGGGATTTTTCAGGGGGGGGGTAAAAAGAATTTTTTAGGGGGAGCACAAAAAAACTTTAAAAAGCACATCAAAATGTGTTTTTATCCATTTTTGCTAGTCGAAGACCAAACATTTCGGGGGGGGGGGAGTGTTCAACCCTCCCTTAGATACGGCCTTGTTGACCGCACTAAAACAAGTTTTGACGAAAACTGTTTTTTTTTGCGTTATACATGATCCATTGCTATCTATATAACGTCATTATATCATGCTAAAATGCTCTCTAATTTCATGTTAATGTTATTTTCAGTGGACAAATTTAGTTTCATTTGTAATAACTTCGCATTATAGCTCCAGGTAAGTTCTAGGGAAGGAAAGGTAAGGTTTGCTCTTTACTAGGTTCTAGCTAAGGAAAGACTGAAGGCTTTTTTCATTTACGTTATACACTTGTAAAATTAATCGTCAACAAAGATGGTCTTATCTTCAACAACCATTGTAGAATGATTGAGTATAATGTGGCATCTATATATTTTCTTTTTTCGGTCATTTTGTACAGAAGGGATGGTCGTAGAAACTTTTAAGAGGGTTCATTGAATTTAGGTTTTTAGTGCTCTTGTAAGTCCAAAGTGATTAAGTGTGATTCTTCACAAAATTCTGGATTTATAGACATCTTTTTCGTAATAATGTCATAAAAAAAGGCTGATCCCGTTGCTTCAACAGTTTCCTATTTTGTGGGCCACCACTTCAAGAGGAGTCGGTCTGGCCCGTTTGATGGGTCATCGATGTGTGCTTGTTGACTAGGAAGAGTTGACCTGGAAAAATTATGTTTTGAATGCAAGTCATTGCCTACGTTTAATGTGGTAGTTCTGTTGCCACATAACGCTTGTCTCATATTGTCATTTTCGAGCCCCAAGCTCAAGACCAATTAATCTTTTGCGGCAACAAATACTCGTTTGTGGGTGCTAGCGCTTGGTAATTTCGAGGTATTATTTTACCTATTGTTTGTAAACTGAACAGTTTGCAATCTTCTCTGTATTAGGCGTAACAAAGATAATCCCTTCCTTTGTTTCCCTTGTGGGTGTGATAAGGGGCGAGGACCTTGCATAGGTTATGGCTCCTACAATCACTTGACCTTTATAAGAAAGTTAAGAGCCGGGATATATTCAGCGTGATATAGATGTGGTAATTTGGGGGTATTGCAACGCTCATTGCAAAGAGTTGGTTCTTGCTGAACCTCTACAGAGTGCAGTTGATTTTGGCCTCACATTTCCGACGTCATTATGTGTTTTTGAATCTTCAAAATGTAACTAAAATTAAGTCTATGTGTCGAGCATCTTAGGATGATGTCATCACGTCATACAGATAACTAATATTGAAATTACATAAAAAAAATGATGTTTTGGTCAAAAATTGCATTTTATTTTAGCAATATCAAAACGAATTTATACAATAAAAAAACATCTAAATATGAGCAGTAGCCTTTAAACGTCTTGCTACGACGTTGTGTTAGCCTGTTAGCCTCGGCGAAAAACAAAAGAAAATAAAAAAAGGAGACTACCCATACTACTACCTATACAAAAACAAATGTTTATAACTATTTTATTTCCCCTTCATTAACCGTAAAACATAAACAGAACGACATGTAAAATCAATATTTGGAATCTACGGTGATGACACTGGTCAAATATGTCTCTGAAGCATGGGCGCTCCGAAAAGCGGATGAAGATTTGCTGGATATTTTCCAGAGAAATATCATAAGCTATATCATGGCTGCAAGATGCCAACAATAGGCACAGGCACTTAAATAAATGTGTAAAAAAATTAAAACTCTAGAAGAGAAAGCAAATAAAACTACAATTCCTTCTGCTCGCTGCATCCTGACGCCCAGTCTAATTTTATTGTACCACATTTTGTAAAATGTACTAAAATGGTACAATTGTACTGCTGTTGGCAACCCTACTGCTAGTTTCCTGTCTCCAGCCGCTAGCATCGCTACCGCGCAGTGTGTCCTAAAAATAAATCAAGTTTTCACATCTGTATTGTATATCTAAGCTGTGCTGCTTCCCATGTAAAAAAGTAATTTTCCTTGTTGTCCAAGGTGGGGACTGTTTTTCTCGTGTTTAGGTGTTTTGACCGGGGTAGTTCTAGTGGTGCAGATTTTGTGCTAATCTGACATCATTTTCGGGGGTCTTCAGGCTATTTTTTGAAACTTATATGAACTAGATTTCACAATATACTTTACTATTAAAATTAGCAAAAATTTCAGTTAGTATTCCTGAATCGTGTTTTTGGACAATTTATGATTTTTGGTGAAATCATTTCGAGTTCTTGAGAATTTTTATAGCTGAAAAAAATAATTACTTATTTAATGTTAAAATTAAGTTAATTAAAATCGTGAAATAAAACCAATTTTTAAATAAGAAACTAGATGGAGTTACGTTGACTTTTATTAGGATATATAATTGCCACAACTTGGCTTGAACTTCAATCCTTTTATCCTTAAGTAAAGTATCTTCATCATTGTGCTGTGTGAACTGATATGTGTAGAAAGGTAACTTAGTTTAATATGAATTATAACAATGGTATAGCGTCATTATGTTACGACACAGGGAATTAAATAAAACTATAGCTGTGTTTTTATTTCTGAAGCTAATTTATTAGACCTACCAAGCTGTGTTAATTTTATTCCTTTTATAAATTAAAAAACTGCAGCTATAGCTGGAGTTCATTTGAAAGGATTTTATGTAGGGATTCGATGGACTTTATCCATAGATGTTGTAATTCTGGTTCATTTTCAAAAAAATAAATGAAGAGAGAGAAAGAGAGAGAGTGAGAGAGGGGCGGAACGACATAGAAGAGAGTGAAAGTTGAGGTCTGAAAAATTCTAGGCTCCTTACCAATACTAGAGGTAAATGGTAAGGTAAGAGGTAAGGCTAATATATTACCTTCAAAAAAAGGAAGTTTATCTGTTTTATGGCTGCCAAATTAGAAGCAAGAGATACAACTTACCCCAACGTTCAGAAGATTTAACAACTCTCATCTCTTGAGCCTTGTGTAGTATTTTCTGACTATATTCGGAACGGCTTATGAAGTCTGACCGAGGCTTTTGAGGAATTCCTAAAAAACGACATGCCAATTTTTCAAAAAAGTCAAAGATGGGTCACACCAGTCAATTATCATCAGTAGCCGTTAGTTAAACGTTGTAAAACATTGGATAACGCTGGTATTATAATCCGCTGCTTATTTTGAGTGCATTAACAGCTTAAATTTATCTCTGTTTATTTATTTTACTAAATTTTGTTAGTAAAAACTTTTCGTTCAAATTGCAAGGCAGTAGTGTCTTTGGCAGTTGAATTAGGTCATACCAAGAATTTCCACTACAACTTATCCAAATCGATAGAAGAAGAACGAAAACTCAGAGAGGAAAGAGGAAAATCCAGAAAGAAAAAGAAAATTATCCAAATATAGAAACTCTAACATGTAACCGAGAAATGTTAATTTCAATGTTGTTTCCCATCTTTATAGAGTTAGATGCTTCGAACTAGATCTGCCCCCTCACCTCCTCTTTCTTGGTAATTAAACTAATGAAAATGTTGAAAGTAGGCAAAGCTTTTTAGTAAAACATCTAACTCTGAAAGAAAAGAAATTTTTTTTTTTTAAATTAAAAATAGAAGTATAAATTGGTTGTTGGGGAGAAAAAAATATATAGACCTTCTCCTGACTCTTATCTCACTGGATTAATTGAATCCATTTCACTTTTCCGGTACGTTTTTTCTTTCTGAAAATATTCAGTAGTGTTCTAAATTCGTTTGATCCTTTTTTTAATTGCTGAAATAGCTAGGAAATAATAATATAAGTCTGAATTGGTATGAGTGAACTATATATAATTTTAAATCTAAATTGGCTGCGGACAAAATAAAACATATCTAGCCTTTCTCTATCTCTTACATCGCCCGACTGATTGAATTCAATTCAGTATCTTTTTCTTACTGAAGATATTCAGAAGTGTTCCAGAAATGTTTTATCCCTTTTTTCGATTGCTGAAATAGTTGAGAAATCATACAGTTCGTGGTAATGAAATACAAGTAAGCAGCGACTCAGTTTAATAGTGACTGAAACTCTAAAAATCAGAATTTCGATATCGATATCAGAATTTCGATTCGATGTCAGAATTTCGATATCAGAATTTCAGAAATTCGATTCAGAATTTCGATTCGATGCTCAGAAGTGTTCCAGAAATGTTTTATCCCTTTTTTCAATTGCTGAAATAGTTGGGAAATCATACAGTTCGTGGTAATGAAATACAAGTAAGCAGCGAATCAGTTTAATAGTGACTGAAACTCTAAAAAATAGAATTTCGATATCAATAGATACATCACAAGAATCGGCTTGTTATGCTGATTCCAAATTAGTACTACTCGTCAAAATCTACGAGCCTGAGAAAATCCATCTGATTTTGAAAAAGGGGGAAACGTGCCCTAAAAGTCAGGGAATATTATGAAAATCACGCCATCAGATTGAGTGTATCAGGGAATCATACTGCTATGGTTTCAAGCTCCCATTCACAAAAATTTGAAATTTTATATCTTTTGCCGGAAAAAAAAAATCATGGATGTGTGTTTATTTGTTTATTATTTTTTCTAGAAATGATCACATCGGTCCCAGAATATCTGAAACGGGCTCATTCGAACGGAAATTAAAAGTTCTTGTGCCCTTTTTAAGTGACCAAAAATAGTGGAGGGCAGTTATCCCCCCCCACACACATTTTTTCCCTAAAGTTGTTTGATCCGTACTTTGTGATAGCCATTCTGTTTAGCATAGTTAAAGGTTTCAATAAATATACCTTTTCGGATAACATGACCACACCCCCAAGTTTCTGAGGAGAGGGCTGTAGGTTATGAAATTTGCCCATTGTTATGAATAGTATTTGTTATTGGGCAGTATTCAGATATTTTTTTTGGGGAGGGGGGGGCTTTTCCGCTGGGAATGGGTTTCCACGGGAGGAATTTTCCATGGGGAAGGAGGGAAGTTTCCGATGTCAGTGTTTTTGGGGCAAATTTTAAACAGGGAAAATTTAACAGAACTTCTATACAGAATTCTTTTCATTTGTCTTATTTTCTGTTTGCCGATTCTATCTTGTATTTGGAGAGTTTCCAGGGGAATTGTCCGGGGGAAATTTTCATCGGGGTTGGCATTGTGTGGTTATTTTTTCCTTGGGGGGTCGCGGGGGAAATTATCCTTGGAAGAATTTTCTGAGTGACAAATTCTCCATGGGACAAGTGTCAATGGGAGCAACTTCCCAATAAGGGGGGGATTTCCGGGAAAAAATTTTCATGAAAGAGGGGATTTCTGGCATGACTTGAAAAAGTGTTTGAAATTAGAGCCTTTTTCAAATGAAAGTTGCCAAGGAAAATTTTTCAGGTGGAATCTTTCACATGAAATTTTACGGGGGAAATTCTTAACTAGCATGTAATGTCCGAATTTTTCGAGTGGAGGTATTTTGCGTTGGAGGAACTTTTAACGGTGGAGTTCCCTTGAGGGGAACTAATTTTAAACAGAGCGGGGGGGGGCAGATTTTCTGGCATTATTTGAAAACCGATCGGAAACTAAATTTTAAAAGATCTTTTTTTTAAAGAAAGTAAGGAGCAACATTTAAACTTAAATAGAACAGAAACTATTCCGTTTCTATCGCTCCCTACACTAAAGTTTGACTGATTGTCCCAATTTTGTAAGAAAGACTCCTGAAACACAGGGGCCATTTAATTAGAATAAGAAGTCTTTTTAAAAGTACTAAAAAAAACTTTAAATAATAATAAAGTCTGAATTTGTATGTCTGAGTTAAATGTAATTTTGAGTCTAAATTGATTGTTGGTAAAAAAAAAGTAAATAAATGAAAAACCCCTCTAGCTCTCCCCTTGACTCTGACATCGCTCAATTGATTGGATCCATTTCTCTTTTCCGACACCTTTGTTCTTTATGAAAATATTTGGAGTGTTCCAAAACATATTTTATCCCTTTTGCAATTTGCTGAAATAGCTGGGAAATAATAATGTAAATATGAGTTGGTATGACTGAATAGGTGTAATTTTGAGTATAAAATGATTGCGAACAAAAATAAATAATAATGAGGTATCTATAGTCCTTCCAGTGGCTCTAACCTCGCTCGATTGAATCCAATCCCTTTTTGGGAACCTTTTTTTTAATACCCAGAAGTACATCAAAATATGTTCCATCCTTTTTTTCTATTTACTAAAATAGTTAGATGTTGGAACTTCTAATATTAGCTGTGTTTTCTCATATCTTGGTTGGTAAACGAATACCTGCCATTTACAAGCCAATAATTTATAAAGCATAGAAACAGCTGGTGAAAATTTTTAAGTTTGTTTAGTTTTCAATTTTCAGTATTTTCACTCATTTTCCCGTTTTTTTCACTGAGGTAAAATCTATTTCACGTAGCATAATACGTTTTGCGTTGCCATACACGTACTTGGAGCACAGAATAACAGAGACTTAATAGCTTCTTTTTGTGTCTTGGAGCACAGAAAACCAGTGACGTAAGAACTTCTTGAACGAGAAATTCTTGACTTCGCAAGTGCGAATTAAACACAGAGGGAATTCAATACAACTATAGCTAAGCTGATTTCTGAAGCTAATTTATTAGACCTACCAATTTTCAGTATTCAGTTTTCAATTTTCAGTACTTTCACTCATTTTCCCGTTTTTTCTCTGAAGTAAAATCTATTTCACGTAGCATAATACCTTTTGCGTTGCCTTACATGTACTTGGAGTACAGAATAACAGAGACGTAATAGCTTCTTTTTGTATCTTGGAGCACAGAATACCAGTGACGTAATAACTTATTTTTTGTTTCAATTGGTTAGATTTTGTCTCTTTTTAAAGTTAATTTGACAATGAGAAAAAGTGCAAAACGATCTTTCTGACCTTTTGTTATCAGTTTTAACTTGTTCAAGCTTGTTTTCATGCTAGTTACAAATATTTCACCTTTTGAAAATTTTGGTGGAATGTTGAGTAAATCATTCATATGCATTACGTTTTAGAAATAAAGATATAAAACAACATGAATAATTCACGACAATTTAATGCTGGTAAGAATTGGTACAAGAGGAATTCTGGTACAAGAGGAGGCTACATGCGGTTTTTTGATATTTATAATTCCCCTTTTCTTTCTGAGTGGAGCAGAAATGGCGGCGGCAGTATTCAGTCTCTTTGTGACAACAAAACTGAATCAAGTACAGCAAACCAAAATAAAGGCGTGGTTTCGAAGAATCCAAAATTTGATGAGGGTAGAGAAGAAAATTTGAAGAAGGATGAGGCTAAAACTGAAAAGAGTAGTTTGAGTAGTTCCAGTGACAAGATACAAATGGAAACCAAAAAGAAAAGCGACTTACCGCAGATAAAGCTTATTCAGGAAGAAAAACATATGGAAGGAGACAAACCTAAAATCAACACGAAGAAAAGAAAAAAGAGAGGCCAGAAAAAAAATTGGCGTGCGCTTTTGGCAGAACAGATTCCAGAAGCTCGAAAATTGCTGACCGAGTTGAGAGAACAGCTCCAAGAAATTGAACTTGAACTCACAAGTACGACCAGTGGGCCCCAAAAACTGGAAGAAGTTCTTGGTGAAACTTATGGGGAGGTGAATCAAGACGCTTATGAAAATATTATTTGCCAAGCGAACCTAAAAGTAAATGATAGCCTGACAGGAAATGCTGAATTCATTACAAACACAGAAGTGGACGGACGGGAGACATCCAGTCCAGATAGTAATAATGAATCCTGGCCTTCCACACTGCCCCATTAGCTAATTTATTGCAAAACGTCTTTTGTGTTACTGCTATTTAAGAACACAGAAATGATGAAATACCTCAAAGAATTCTTGCTGTGAAATTTCTTAGTTGACAATTTACCAGCCACCTCCTAATAAGGAGAAAACAGAGAAAGAAAAAGGGTAAAATAAAATGTCGTAAGAAAGATAGATCATAGTTATGCACTTGTCCAGCTGGTTCTTTTCTCATTCTCACGTTGAAAAACTATCAAGAGTAAATGTTAGTTTTTCTTTTCTTCCAAAAACTTCTTCTTAATAAGAAGAAAGTAGAGCAAGAAAAAGGGTAAAATAAAATGTAATAAGAGAGACAGATCATAGCTACGCTCTTGTCCAGCTGCTGCTTTTCTCATTTTCCTCCTCTCCCAAAAATACTTTTAGGGCCCTCTAGATAAGGGGAAAGTAGAGAAAGAAGAAGGTTAAAATAAAATGTGGGATGAGACATAGATCATAGCTACACACACACCTGTCGAGCTGGTTCTTTTCTCATTGTCCTCACCTGGAAAATATGTCGAATACGAGTAAATGTTAGTTTTCCTCCTCTCCGAAAAATAATTTAGATCAGTCCAGAATGAGTTTTCTTTGGGTTTGTGTAGTAAATTGCAAGAATATTCGCCTGAATGTAATGTTAGTATTGTAGGCTTTTCAGTTTTGACAAGGCCCATAGGGGTATACTACTGGAGCTACTAGTCCCTCGAGGCGTTATTACGCGTACCTGGGTCTTATGCAATACTATAGTACAGCTGTAACGGTATAGTACACCTGTATGTTTCGGAATAAGGTTTGTTTTCTTCGAGATCTCTTTGATTCTTATGTTTAAAAACCTATGCGGGCCAGGAAAAAACCTTATGGACCCGCCAAATCAAGATGCAAACGTAGGCGTTACATCATAAGGAGTGATTTCTTCAAGACATTTTTAAGTCATTTCAAGACGTTCTTTAAGGCATTTTTCTTCTAGGGTTTTTTCAAGACATTTTAAGACATTTTTCTTCAAGAGATGTTTTTTTTCAGTATTTCTTTGGTTCACACATATTAGGGAATGTTTACGTGTGTTAAGATGACGTATTCTTGCGTGGCTTATTCCTTTAGGGCCCGTGGGACATCCCCGCTTGTGACTGAGGAGGGCACACACAAGGGTGTTACGCGGTGACGGTGCACACAAGGGTGTTACGTAATACCGTAAGATATTTTTCTTTCAAGACGTTTTTTAAGGCTTTTTTTCAAGACATTTTCAGTTTTCTTCAAGATTTCTTTGGTTGTTACGTAATAGGGAATGTTTACTGGTGTTAAGGATGGCACATTCTCACGTGACTTGTTTCTTCAGTTCTCGTGGGAAATACCCACTTGTAACTGAGGAGGACACACATATGGATATAACGTAATGACGATGCACACGTGGGTGTTACGTAACACTTTAAGATATTTGTTTTCTTCAGCATTTCATTGTTCTCTCAAGGCGTTTTTTTTTCTTTCGAGGTTTTTTCTCGAGATTTCATTTTCTTCAAGATTTTTTCCCTTGGGGAACCTTTATGTTCCAAATTTTTGATTGTCCCTTTTAGGAATCGAAAGAGATTTCCTATAAACGGAATGGTGCGCTAGACAGCTGGACCAAGAAAGTCTTCCTAATATTTTGATTCGCGAATATTTTCTAATGGAAACGTTTCGAAAAATCTATAGATTGCGTGTTTCCTATATCTTCAATAATTGACCTGCGGGAGAGAAAATCGATTACTGCGAATTGGGTACATTTGACGTGCACCTGCTTAATAATTAAAACTTAAGAGGCTATATACGATGATACGATGAATACGATACGATGAAAAGTTTATCTATTCCTATTCACCATACAGAATTTTACGCTTATATCAGAGGCAATCTTGAACAAGCAAAGCTATATGCGTAGGTTACAAGATGCTCAAATTGCATTAGTAAAATATTTTGAAGTTTTATCCAGGAACAGGAAATCTAAAGGAAATCTATCTATATAAAAATAAGTTGTTTGTGTGTTATGTATGTTACACTATGTCTGTTACGCCAGATTATGAAAAATAAAGAAGAAAAAGAAAACAAACTAAAATGTAAAAACTGGGAATTGCATAAATATTTCGAAATATTTTGACAATAGATTAAAGTAATTCGAAAACCTTAAAACAGATACTTAAACTTTGAGGTTTATTATAAATTGTTGAGCTTTAGCAAGCCTGGCACGTAAAGAGGAATTTTTAGTATAGATCTTAAAATGACAGAAGAAACAGCCGAGGAAGCTGCTCAAATAGTTAATTCAAAGAGAAATTTTAGTATAAATCCTACAATGGCAGAAGAAACAGCCAAGGAATCTGCTCAAAGGGCTAATGCCAAAAGGCTTGCGGCTAAAGAACGCAAAACCGCACAGTTAGATGAAAATCCACTTGGACAGCGAGAGTTAAAACGTATCAAAACTGAAAATGATAGCGATGATGATTGGGTTTGGGATTTTGACTTGAATAAGGTCATCAATGCCTACCAGATTTTAGTTAAAAAAAACAAAGGTTCGGCGATATGTATTTCATAGTGACGCTGAAAAATAAAGAAGAAAAAGAAAACTGAAAAAAGAAAAATGGTAAAAACTAAAAAAACTAAAAAATTAAAAAAAGGAAAAAAAGGAAAAAACCTAAAAAGAAAAAACATAAAAAAATAAAAAAAATAAAAAAAGGTAAAAAACTAAAAAGAAAAAAAAACTAAAAAAAGCTAAAAAAACTAAAAAAAAACTGGGAATTGCACAAATATTTCAGTATATTTTGACAATAGATTAAAGTAATTCGAAAACCTTAAAACAGATACACAAAATTTGAGGTTTATTATAAATTGTTGGAGCTTTAGTATGCTTGGCACGGAAAGATTTTTCCAACTGTGAATGTTAGAATGAACATTGACAAATTGAAGAAAACAAATCAATAAAAAGAAGAAACTAAAAAAAAGAAAAACTAAAAAAGAAAAACAGTAAGAAAAGAAAAAACTAAAAAATAAAAAAAAAATAAAAAGGAAACTGTATGTATCTATATATATATATAAATAAGTTGTATATATGCATGTTTGTTTGTTTGTGGGTTTGCATTTGACGTCATTATAAGTATATAAGGCTTTGTATATGACGTCATTGTAAGATGACACTAAAGACCGGGACACAAATGACGACCGGGACACAGGGAATATAAATGACGACCGGGACACTCAAAGAGAAATTACAGACCGGGACACACATGACGACCGGGACAGAGGGAATATAAATGACGACCGGGACACTCAAAGAGGAATTACAGACTGGGATACCGGGACACAAATGACGACCGGGACACAGGGAATATAAATGACAACCAGGACACAGGGACACAACGGGGACGCCGGGGGCACAAGGGGATATATAAATGACGACGGGAACACAGGGAATGTTCGATTAGCAATCACCATCAACAAAGCTCAAGGGCAATCGTAAGAAAAATGCGGTATAGATCTGAATACGGATTGTTTTCCCATGGACAATTATTATGTTGCATGTTCAAGAGTTGGTAAACCTAACAATCTATTTATATGGACAGACAATGGGACAGCAAAGAATGTTGTATATTCGCAAGTTTTACGTAGTTAATATATATATATATATATATATATATATATATATATATATATATATATATATATATATATATATATATATATATATATATATATATATATATATATATATATATATATATATATATATATTCACAGGTGGGGCAAAGGGACACAACTACAGTGGCGCGTAACTAATATGGCGCGTAACGACTTACGTGCGCGGGGAGCTTGGGGGGCGCGAAGCGCCCCCACCAACTAGGTGTTTGGGTGGCGCGAAGCGCCACCCCAACAGCTAGTGTATATATATAAAAATAAGTTGTTTGTGTGTTATGTCTGTTACACTATGTCTGTTACGCCAGATTATATCTTCTATCTATATAAAAATAAGTTGTATGTATTTTTTTGTTGAGGGTTTAAATGTAAAAACTGGGAATTGCATAAATATTTCGAAATATTTTGACAATAGATTAATGTAATTTGAAAAGATTAATGTAATTGTTGAGCTTTAGCAAGCTTGGCACGTGAAGATTTTTTTAACTGTCAATGTTATAGAATGTTACCAAAAAGCAAAACCAGGCTTGCGGTTTAAAGAGAATGGGCTAGATTAGGAATGTGCAATTTACGTCAACGAAGGCGTGTCGAGGAACTACCAGAGCAACGCGAAACCAGACTTGCTGCTGAAAGAGAAAGTAAAAAAAGAAGGCGTGTCGAGGAATCACAAGAGAAACGTGAAAACAGGCTTGCGGCTTCAAGAGATAATGCTAGATTAGGAATGTGCAATTTACGTCAACGAAGGCGTGTCGAGGAAATACCAGAGCAACGCGAAACCAAACTTGCTGCTAAAAGAGAAAGTGAAAAAAGAAGGCGTGTCGAGGAATAACAAGAGCAACGTGAAAAAAGGCTTGCGGCTTCAAGAGATAATTCCAAAAGAAAGCGTGCCGAGGAATCACAAGAGAAACGTGAAAATTATCGCATGGCATTCAGGTTCAGCCCAGTGGATGATTATAGCTTGAGTAGATGTGTTCAAATCGGGACTATGTTTAAAATTTGTCCCTATTGCAAGGCCTTGAAATTCAATGGTGAAACAATGGGAATGTGTTGCGCCTCAGGAAAAGTTAAACTTACTCTATTGGCTGCACCGCCTGAGCCATTGAAGACTTTGCTTACTGGAACTACGTCAGAATCTAAGCGTTTTTTATCACAGATCATAAAATATAACTCATGTTTCCAAATGATGTCGTTTGGTGCCCAAATCGAAAATCCAGATCAATTTATGCCTACTTTCATAGTAAAAGGGCAAATTTACCATAGAGCAGGGTCCCTTCTACCATTCTCAGGCGAGAATCATAAATTTTTACAATTGTACTTCATCAGTGATAGAAATTCTGAATTGAATGCACGTTGCGAAATTTCTCCCAACGTTGAAAGGACAATCGTTTCCCAATTGCAACATCTTTTCCACGAAAATAATAACGTCTGTTCAAAACAGCCATCCGAATCGTCTGTTCAAAACAACCATCGATTTGATGTCTACTGATAAGCATAAAATTGTTATTTCCGCTGACAAAACGCCTCCTGGCCAACATGTGCGTAGATACAATGCTCCAACTATCGATGAAGTGGCAATCGTTATGGTGGGTGATCAGTTTTTACCTCGAGATATTATTCTTCATAAGCGAAACGCTCAGTTGGTAAGAATTGCTGAAACTCATCGATGCTACGATGCCCTACAATATCCTATCATTTTTTGGGATGGAGCCGACGGCTATCACTTTAATATTAAATTGATGAATCCAGCCACTAACAAAGAAATGAATAAGAAATGCAGTGCAATGCATTATTATTCCTATATACTAATGATTCGGCAGGATGAAGACATTTATATTTTAAAATGCCGCCAATTGTTTCACTATTATGTCGTTGATATGTATGTAAAAATTGAATCAGAACGTTTGCTATATATCCGTCTGAATCAGACCAAGCTCTGCTCTGCTCTGAACAATACATTCATTTGCGAGAAGCAGTTGTAAATGACGGTAATACCACAAACGTTGGAAGATTAACGTTACCTTCGTTATATGCTGGCAGTCCCCGTCATATGCATGAATATGCCCAAGATGCTTTTGCGTATGTTCGTCTCTATGGTCGTCCAGATTTATTTATTACATTTACATGTAATCAATCTTGGGACGAAATACAGCAGCTTTTACTTCAAGGACAATCGGCGGTTCATAGACATGACATTACGGCCCGTGTCTTCCGGCAAAAGTTGAAATCACTGATAAAGTACATAGTAAAACTTGAAGTGTTTGGGTCAGTGCGATGCTGGATGTACTCAGTGGAATGGCAAAAACGAGGTTTGCCACACGCACATATACTAATCTGGCTACATAATAAAATTACTTCTAACGAAATTGATGATGTGATTTCCGCTGAAATACCTGATGAAAATGTCGATAAGGGGTTATATGATATTGTTGTAAAAAATATGATATATGGACCTTGCGATGCACTGAACGAAAATTCACCATGCATGGCCAAAGGAAGGTGCACAAAGCAATATCCTCGACTTTTAGTATCCAACACAATTACTGGCAATGATGGTTACCCACAATATAGAAGAAGATCTACTGAAGATGCCGGTAAAACAGCAATAATAAAGATGCGTTTCGGTACCACCATCGAAGTAGATAACCAGTGGGTTGTTCCATATTCCCCATTATTATCAAAAACATTTAATGCACACATAAACGTTGAATACTGTAACTCCGTAAAGGCAATCAAATACATATGTAAATACGTCAACAAAGGCAGTGACATGGCAGTTTTGGCTTGCAGTCCGAAATCAAAGATATCGACGAAATCGTACAATATCAGGCTGGAAGATACATAAGCAGTAATGAAGCTGTTTGGCGAATTCTTTCATTTCCGATACATGAACGTAGTACAGCTGTTGTTCACTTAGCGGTACATTTACAGAATGGTCAACGTGTTTATTTTTCGGAATCCAACGTGCAACAAAAATCCCTGAATCCACCGGATACAAAGTTAACTGCTTTCTTTTCGCTATACAAAAATGATTCTTTTGCAAAAAAAACTGCTGTATACTGAAGTGCCTCCGTATTACACGTGGAATACTATAATTAAAGTATTTGAACGTCGAAAACAGGGTAAGTCAGTCGACGGCCAACCTACCATCTTCAAAGATACCACGATAGGAAGACTCTACACCGTAAACCCCAATCAACATGAATGCTTCTTTCTACGCCTGCTTTTGGTGAATGTACCCGGTCCGACGTCCTTTGAGTATTTGAGAACTGTAAACGGTATACATGACACTTACCGTAGTGTATGCCAAGCTCTGAATTTATTGGAGAATGACCAACACTGGGATAACTGCATCAATGACGCGTGCGAAACGTCAACTCCAAGTCAAATTCGTGCATTGTTTGGCATCATTTTAACAACTTGCTCTCCATCAGCTCCTACAGAGTTATGGGAAAATATAAATCAAAAATGTCCGAAGATATACTCCATCGAAAACGGTTAGAGACGTCAGATATGACTTTTGATTTTACATCGGAAATTTATAACTACACTTTAGTTATTATAGAAGATTTGTGCGTATGTATGGCAAACAAACCTCTTCAGGATTTGGGAATGCCTTCACCTAATCGTACCGCTGCTGTTTCGACATGTGTAGAATTGGATCATGAACAAAGTTACAGTACGAGTGATCTATTGTCGTATCTACAAAATAACATTTCCAAGTTAACGTCGGAACAAAAAGACATTTATGATACGATAATGCATTGTGTCGATAACAACGTTGGAGAAATTTTCTTTTTGGATGCGCCAGGAGGTACTGGTAAAACGTGTGTGATAAAACTGATTCTGGCATCAATTCGATCAAAAAATGATATAGCGTTGGCAATTGCGTCGTCCGGAATAGCCGCAACGTTGCTGCCTGGTGGAAGAACTGCTCATTCCGCTTTGAAATTGTTTCTGAATTTGCATTTTACAGAAACTCCCACGTGCAATATTTTCAAATCATCTGGGATGGGTAAAGTATTGCAGCAATGCAAACTTATTATTTGGGACGAGTGCACAATGGCACAAAAAAAACCGCTCGAGGCTCTGGATGAATGTTTGAAAGATTTGTGAGGGAATTCGAAACCCTTTGGCAGCACATTAATATTGCTTGCGGGAGATTTCAGGCAAACATTACCTATAATACCTAGATCAACCCCTGCAGACGAAATGAATGCTTGCCTGAAAAATTCTAATTTATGGGCACACGTAAAAACATTAAAATTAACTAAAAATATGCGTGTCCGATTGCAAAACGATGACTCTGGTCAAGCATTTTCAGATCAATTGCTGGCAATTGGAAACGGAAAGCTCCCAGTAGACTCAATTTCAGGACGTATACAACTACCTGCTGAATTCTGTAATTTAGTGACGTCCAAAAATGAATTGATTGAAAAAGTATTTTCGAATATTCTAGACAATTATAAAAATAATAAACGGCTAAGTGAAAGAGCGATTCTTGCACCCAAAAATATAGACGTCCACGAAATCAACAATATTGTTTTGACCAAGATTCGAGACCAGGCAGTCCTTTACAAGTCAGTCGACACAGTTTTGGAACCAAATGAGGCGGTTAATTATCCATCTGAATTTTTAAATTCCGTGGATCTTTCAGGGTTTCCACCACACGTGCTACAACTAAAAATAGGCGTACCAATGATACTGTTAAGAAATATCAACCCACCAAAGCTTTGCAATGGCACGGGACTTGGCCGTAAAAAAAAACAATGGAAAACGTAATATAGGCCACAATCTTGACAGGGCCTTTTGAGGGTGAGGCTGTTCTTATTCCTCGCATTCCCATCATTCCAACGGATCTGCCTTTTCAATTTAAAAGATTGCAATTCCCAATTCGATTAGCATTTGCAATCACCATCAACAAAGCTCAAGGTCAATCATTAGAAAAATTTGGTATAGATCTTAATACTGATTGTTTTTCCCATGGACAATTGTACGTTGCATGTTCGAGGGTCGGTAAACCTGACAATCTATTTATATGCAGCGACAATTGGACAGCGAAGAATGTTGTATATTCGCAAGTTTTACGCAGTTAATTTGTATTGTATCTATCTATCTATCTATCTATATAAAAACGAGTTGTGTGTATGCATGTTTGTTCGTTTGTAAAAAGAGCGTTTGCATATGACGTCATTATAAGTACACAAGGCTTTGTATATGCACAGACAATGGGAAAGCCAAGAATGTTGTATATTCGCAAGTTTTACGTAGTTCAAAACACACATATAAATCTAACTATATTCATAGGTGGTACACAGGGACACAGCTACAATGGCGCGTAACGACTTACGCGCGGGGGGGCTTGGGGGGCGCGAAGCGCCCCCACCAACTAGGTGCGCCACCCCAACAGCTAGTAGACTTTTATAAAAACGAATTTACAAGCATTATTAAAACACTTTATTATTCTTAGGACACTGAAATCAATATTATTACAGGTAGGATGGAGATATTTTCAACTAGAAAGGCGTTCAATCGAAAACTGTCAACACAAATGCTGAGAAATTTGCCACATATTTTTGCCACAACTTTTATTTTAAAGTTTTGATTTTTTTTTAGTTTTAGTTTTATGATTTTACGAAGTTTTCTGCATTAAATTTTTAGTTTTAAGGTTTTAATTTAAAAGTTACTTTTAGAAGTTTTAGTTTGGAATTGTCAATTTTTGAAGTTTTAAAGTTTTGTTTTAAAGTTTCCGTTTTAAAATTAAGTTTTTAAATTTTAAGTTTTAAATTATCAGTTTAAGACAAACAACAAAGAGAGATAAAACTCAACACCAACAAAATCTCAAACGACACTGTAGCCAGGAGAGAGAAAAGAGATGAAAGACTAAAATAACGCGGATATTTCGCCTGTATCTAAACTAGGCGTCCTCAGCACAATATAAAAAGAAAAAAAAACTAAACTAAAAACAAATAAAACCACCACCAATAATAATAAATAAAATTGTCGCTGCTAGATCCACGTAGGGAAAAGAAGCTATTTAAGTTACTCCAATGAGAACATCAAAGTACCTGAGGAAAAATTATGAAAATTGAAACTAATTTAACTATTCTGTTGCGAAATAATCCTCTTGTTAGCTAATATTGAAGCAACTCTTTAAAGGTTTTGTTTTAAAAGTTTCAGTTTCATGGTTTTTGACCCAAGGTTTTTGGTTTCAAATCATCAGATTTAAAGTTTCGATCTTAATTCTTCTGTTTTAAAAGCTTTAGTTGTAAAATATTTTAGTTTAAAGTTTATAGGTTTGAAAATTTTATTTTAAAGTTTAAATCTTAAAAGTTTCGTTCAATTTTGAAGTTTTAGTTTCAAAAGCTTTTTTTGAGGTTTTATTTTTAAATATTTTTGGTTTAAAAGTAATTGCTTGAAAAGTTTTTTTGTTTTGAGGTATTCGTTTTGAAGTCTTAGCTTTAATGATTTACTTTTCTAGTTCTTAAGTATTAGTTTTAAAGTTTAGTTTTAGTTTTAAAGTTAAAGTTTTAGTTTTAAAGTTTAGTTATACAATTCTAATTTTAAAGTTCTAATTTTAAAGGTTTTAGTTTTTAAAAGTGTTGGTTTTAAGGTTTTAGTCAACAAAGTTTGGGATTCAAATTATCAGTTGTAAAGTTTTAGGTCATTGTTTTTTTTTATCTTACAAGTTTTAGCTTTCAAAGTTTTCCAAAAGTTTCAGTATTAAAAGTTTAATTTAAAATTTTAAGTTATCAGTTTTAAAGTTTGGCCTTTGGTCTTATTTTTAATTTAAAATTTTGAATTTTTTTTTTTTTAGATTTGGTATAAGAGTCATAAATTTAAAGTTGAGTTTCAAGTTTTCTTTTTAAAGCGATAGTTTTGGAAGTTTTCGGTTTTAAAGTATTAGTTTTAGTGTTTTTTTTTTATTTTTTTTCTGGCTTTAAAATTTTTGTTATACACTTTTAGTTTGAAGTTTTGGTTTTGCAGTTTTAGTTTTAAGGTTTTACGAATAGTTTTTTTTGCCTTGGATTTTAAGTTTTAAGTTTTAATATTCAATTTTAAAGTTTGTTTTAAAAGTTTTCGTTTTAAATTGTCAGTTTCAAAGTTTAAAGTTTTTGTTTTAAAGTTTATTTTTAAAATTTTAAGTTTAAAATTATCAATTTTAAAGTCTAGGTTTCATTTTCTCTTAGTTTAAAAGGTTTAAAAAGATTTTTAATTTATAAAGTTTTAGCTTAAAGTTTTAAAGTTTTTGTTTTAAAGGTTTTGTTTTAAAAGTTTTAGTTTTAAAGTCTTAGACATAAAGTTTTAGTTTTAAAATTGTAATTTTAAAGGTTTTAGTTTTTAAAGTATTGGTTTTAAGGTTTTCATCACAAAGTTTTTGGATTCATATTATCAGTTTCAAAGTTTAGGTTTTAATTTTATTACCATCTTTAGCTTTGAAAGTTTTCCAGAAGTTTTAGTATTAATATGTGTGATAGTGCTTGCCTGAGAAGGCCGTGTATCAGCCATTGAACGTCACAGGCTGGAAATTGCCATGGAACATAGGAATCTAGCACTGAGGGGACAAGTTTCCGCTGTTAAATAAAAACAATGGTCAGTTTTTAGGCTATAAAGTATTTTTATGGGGAAAAAGTTGAAAACCCTTAGATGTGATAATGTGTGCTAGAGGGTGTCATGGGGCTGGTACGTTGTGCCGCGCTGGCCTCAATTGCCAGGAGTCATCAGAAGAAAAGCAATTGAGGATTTTTCATTAAGTAAACAATCGATTCTAGTTTAAGCGGATATTTTTGCAGGAAAATGCCAGAAAATGCCTTACGTGTGATGATACTTGCCAGAGGTTGCCGTACATCAGCTATTGTCACAAGCTGGGAATTGTCATAGAACATTGCAATCTAACAATAGAATGGCAAGTTTCTGCTGTTCAAATAAAAACAGTGATCATGTTTAGTTTATAAACTTGTTTTTGTCGGGGAAAGGTTGAAAAACCCTTAGGTGTGATAATGTGTGCCAGAGGGTGTCACCTTGCAGGTACATTGTGCTACGCTAGCCTCAATTACCAGGAGTCATCAGAAGAAACGCTATTGGGGATTTTCTATTAGGTTTAGACGATTGATTCTAGTGTAAACGGATATTTTTGCAGAAAAATGTCTTAACAAACCTGTTTAAATGTCTTGAAACGTCTTGAAAACGGCTTTAAGAAAAATGTCTTAAAAAACGTCTAGAAATGTCGTGAAACATCTTGAAGAATGTCTTGAAGAAAATGCTCCGTATTATGTAACGCATACATTTGCATCTTGACTTGGCGGGTCCTGAAGGTTTTTTTTTTCCTGGCCCTCGCAGATTTCTAAACATAAGAGCCAAAGAAATATTGAAGAAACAAACTCTATTACCCAACAAACAAGTGTACTGTACCGTTACTGATACACTGTAGTATTGCGTAAGCAGGTGCGCGTAATAACGTTTCGAGGGACTAGTAGCTTCAATAGTATACCCCCTATGAGCCTTATCAAATCTTAAAAGCCTATACTACTAATGTTGAAAACTTCATCGACTTTATGAGGTATTACCCATTAAAAATTGAAATCCTTATTTTAGTTATTTTTTAATAATTGTGGCTGCTTGTAAATTTTTCATCTTTTTAGTCTGTAATAAGGTCACCAATCGCTTGATTTTTTCAAAGTTATATTTGGTCCGTAACTATCATATGCGTCTTTTAGGTCCGAAATTATGATCTCTACTCGCTTGGATTTTTTTTAAGATGTACAGGGTTGTTTAATTTTTACTTAACCTAGTCAAAGGATCGGGTTCCATTCTCACGACTGTCCATGGTACTTCAAGGGAGAGGGGGGGGGGATCAACACTTACTGCAAGATATTTGAATCGTTTTTGTAAAGGCGCAAATGTGTAAAGGGAAAAATTGTTTATGTGTTTAAAGAATCTTGCGTTATAAATTACTGCCGTCTGACCTTTTAGATATTGTCTCATTATTGATATAGGTGTGTCATCTACAATGATTCCTTAATTTTTCAGTATTGATCCCACCCCTTCACCACTGGAAGTATTTCTTCGACTCGTAAATTGGCCGTAAAAATGCTGGTGAACAATGTTTCTAAAATTAAACTAATAAATCAACCTTTTGATTACCCTCCCCCGAAAAAATAATAATAAATCAACATTAGATGCACTACATTTCTCTGCATATAAAGTAAATATTGTTTTTTTTTATAGAATGTTTTTTTCCTTTTTCATACATTTTTAAGAATGATGAAAAAGATGTTCGTATTGGAATTTCTTTTAGAAAAAGTCTAAAAGTGAAAAATGCCACCTTCATAAGAGAAAAAAATAATTATCATTCTTTCTGTTTTCTAACAGCCTATTCATAGCCCAGATCATGTAGCCCAAAGCGTTTTCAGTTTCTATTAAAAAGGTAGATTGTTTTTAGGTGGTCATTTTAGCCTCTTTGTTTCATTTTTAGGTCTGTAATTTTGATCTCCACTCGCTTGGATTCAATGAGCCTCTTTGAAGAGATAACCCCTGGAGCTGACAGTGTTGTCACTGGACTTGCTGGAATTTTATCTTTAGCTGATATGATCGGAAGGGCAAGACGTTTATCATTGTTGAATTTCAAACCTGATATATCCAATATTGTCTTCTCTATTTTCAACGGAGAATCTTTTGACTATATTGGGTCTAGTCGAACTGTTTTTGATATGGAGAAGGGAATATTCCCTCGACCAGAAGAGGAGGGTATATCCATACCTGCGTCAATAAGGCTTCATCATATAAAATATTTCTTCGAATTGGAGCAGCTGGGTAGTGATTCGGTTGATGAGAAGTATTTTGTTCATAGTGATCCTGTATCTCAAAGTGATCCTGATGTTAAAGCTGAGGTAATTTCTGAAGTATTCACAGTAAATATTATTTACTGATTTTAGTCATTTTTTCAAAATATATTTTTATTGGCGCGTTTACACCAGACAAAAGACCATATAAGACAAAAGAAAAATAACAAACAAAGAAAATACAAATGGTCTATCTGATGTTGGAACTTTTCCTGATTCAGTTTCGGCTAACCTGGCACGTAATAGTGAGGTGCGTAGCTCCAGTATTTTTATTCGGAGGGGGCAATGATCTCCATCCGGAGAGCCAAGGGGTATGGGCTGTATAATAATTTTTTTCAAATTAGTGGAGGGGGTGACTGCCCTCTCCCCGAAACGACACCACTGTCAATAGCACACATTGTTGACATAAGATGCTGACGCAGAGAACTACAAGCAAGGGAATGGGGTTGTCTAAAATGAGAAGACACATAAAAATCAGTGACATTAATATGGAGGGAGGGGCCATGTACCCCTCTCCCAAAAAAAGTTGTGAAATGACGTCACTAGAATAAGTTGGCACATAGCTTAGTAGCACTGCCCTAATGGAGTGGTGAATACGAAAAATTTTGGGTATAATAATGCCCAACTTATGTTGACGTAGAACTGAAAAGTTTGACTAAATACAGTAAAAATGCAAAACAGTGACTTTGTGATCTCGATGTGCTGCATTAATGTCTGGGGCAAAGCAAAAAGTATGTTGCCCCGAATATGGCGGAAAGAGGTCATTAGCAAGGATTTAAAGGAAACTTAAACTTTATAGGATGGGATAAACTATGAAGCTTCAAATCGATTTGAGTGGAGCCTGAGCAGTATGAGCAGCTGTTTCGGCCTCAGGTGGCTTGATGCTTTTGAGAGTTGTCAGCAGTACTTGTGGATTAGTGGACCTCTTAAGAATGTGTCAACTGTGTGTCAAATTGTGTCTAGGAAAGATGTTTTCCAGCTCATACTTTTACTCCTTCCCCTCCCGAGTTTTGGCCTTAAGGAAAGTGTTTTCTAGCTCGTAACTTTACTCCTTCTCTCCTGAGTTTGGCCTTAAGGAAAGTGTTTTCCGGCTCATAACTTTACTCCTTCCCCTGCCGAGTTTTGGCCTTAAGGAAAGTGTTTTCTAGTTCGTAACTTTACTCCTTCCCCTCCCGAATTTAAGCCTCAAGAAAATTGTTTTCCAGCTCGTAACTTACTCCTTCTCCTCCCGAGTTTTGGCCTTAGGGAAGGTGTTTTCCAGCTTGTAACCTAGCTCCTTCTCCTCCCAAGTTTTGGCCATAAGGGAAGTGTTTTTATCTCCTATTTTTGCTCTTTCCCCTCCTGAGTTTTGGCCTTAAGGAAAGTGTTTTCCAGCTCCTAACTTTACTCCTTCCCCTCCCGAGTTGTGGCCTTAAGGAAAATATTTTCCAGCTTGTAACTTTACTCCTTCCCCTCCCGAGGATGAATAGCAAGGAGTGAAACTCCTTTTAGGAGTGAATATGCAACGCAAATTAGAACCAGTTAGATATCAGAAACATTTCCAGTCTTGTACCAAAAACACATCACCAAAAAGAGAGGTTTTGTTCGTTTAAAAGGAAAAGGGAGGTTTAGTAAAAAGGTTTCCGTTTTTCGTAAATAAAGGTTTTGTTGATAAAAAGGAAAAGTTCGTGAAGTTCGATCACAATAATGGGAGTTATGACAGGATCTATTTGCAAGGGGGGAAGGCCGAAGTTGTTTCTGACCTTGCCCGTGCATACCTCCACCACTTTCCTAATTTAAGTCTAGAAAGGTTCTATGAAAGTAGTTCTTTCGTCGGTCGTCCCAAATGAAAACCATTCCACTCAGTAAACCGATTATAAGTTAAATTCACAGTCTATGGTTATCCACTTTACTATATTTATTGACACGAATCACCGAAGAATTTCTTTTTCGATTTATCTTTGTTCGAAGCACAAAATATGTTGTCATTTCTGTCATATTTTTCCAAAATGTGCTGTAATTTGTGCTCTCTTATTAATTGATGAGAATCACTGAATATATTTTTTTCGATTTATTTTTGTTTAAAACCCGATGTAGGGTGTCATTTTACTGGCAACCCTGCACTTCCTAACAGTAATTTCTGAGAACGATTTTGTTGTCAGGATTGTGCTGTAATCCTAAGTTACAGGTTCCAAAGAGCATTTAAAAGCTGGTTGTAATGGAGCAGTAGTCCTGGAGAAAAGGAGATGATAATGATAGATTCCATTAGTCTCCAATTGACAATTATTATGCTCAGAAATTCTTAGATACCATTGATATGAAATCACAACCATTTGTGAGACTTATCCTTAATGTCGAAGATTGTCCTTTTTGACTAACCGTCTGGGGCTACACGGAAAGTAGGTCATCCTCGTCTGGGGTGGGAGGATGTCATAAATAAAGATTTAAAGGAAATGGGAACTTCCTGGAAGGGTGTAAAGAGGGAGACCTTGAATAGATTAGGTTGAAGGAGGAGCGTGTGTAGCTGTGTTGACCTCAGGCGGCTTGGTGCTAAGTGAGTTTTTAGAAGTAGTAGTAGTAGTATCCTTAATACTATGATCAGTATCAGCTTATAACCGTTAAAACACTTATCATTGATTTTTATTTTTGAATTTCCTATTTCAATATTAGGCTCAGATTTATGATCAAGAAGCTAAAGCACTTAAATACCAAATTCAGTAGATATCAAACAAAATTTACGAAATGTATTGTTAGTTACTTCATTTAGAACAATCTTTGTGATTTTTAACAAATAACATTTAATAATTGTGGACTTGAAATAATCGCTGAATATTCATGGGTCAAGAATATACAACATGTCTATGTAAGCAATGTTGGGGAGGGGTGATTTTGAAGAGACTAGGTCCTAAAATCAACAGATTCTTACTATCTGTTTCTGGATATTGTACAAACCTATTTGACGCGAATAGTTGAGCGTTTTGCTGTATCTGCTCTGTGTACGAAAGTGTACGTCGAACGAAAGTAGCTATTTGAATCCAGGGAAAGAGTTAAATAAAATTGCCAGAGACCTGATTCGTTTCAACTTTCTATTTGTTAATCCAACCTGCTATTTATTTATTGGTTTTATTATTCAGCCTATTTGTTTTAGGTTGAGAAGCTGAAAAATATACTTAATGACTCGGCTGTTGTAGGACAAAATATGTTTGACGTCACTGATGATGTTCCCTTACCGCCGTCCTCTTTCCAGTCATTTCTTAAGAGGGATCAGCGCATACCAGGAATCGTAATCACGAACCACAAGGGAAGTTTTAAAAACAGGTATGTTTGTTTCTCTCTTTCTGGAACCTGTTCATTAAAAAAATTTGCCGCGATCAAATTTTATGACGTACTCAAAATGAAAGAACGTGAAAGTGGGCTTTTTAATATTAAATGCTATTTTGAAAACTAGTTTATGGGATTTCAAAAATAGCCTGAAAACCCTTGATAGTAGCGTTGAATCGAAACAAAAAAGTACACCACTAGAATTGTCATTGCCGACAACCCTGTGTACGAAACTTACAGTCACCTGGCTTGAACATGGCTGGAAATAAATACGTTTATAATAAAAACTGACAGGTGAGAAAAAAAGCTGATTCTGGAATGGCAACTTTTTCCACGATTAGACTTAATAGTAAACTTTTATGCCTAAAACAAATTTATTAGAATTTCAAAAACACCAAAAAATGAGATCGGACTGGAACAAAAAGTTCACCATTAGAATCCCAATGGCTGAAAATGCTATTCAGGAACCTATTGAATTAAAATCGAATAGTTTTGGGCATCAAGCCATTGCTAATTGTAGAGAAAGCCAAGACAGATAGTCCGATTGTGTGAGAGGCAAATTGGCGTTAACCCCCCTTGATAGGATTGTATAAAAATGATGTTAGTTCATTTGTTAATAGATAAGTCAATCTATTATCCGTCCATGGGTCATTCCTGGGCAGAAGAACTAAGGTAGATGTCACAGTACTAAAATAGTCATAGAACTATAGTTTTCCAAGTGTTTGGTTAAATGGTACGGATAAACGGCGGGAATTAGTATATTTTTTTTAGATTTTTTTTTCTTAGTGGTAGGCAATTCGCTCCAATTCGTGACTAAGTCCGCAGTGTCTCGGCTTTCAAATCAAGTTTAAAACCTTATTTTATACATTTGAGCAGTATTAATGGATGTAAATCAATTAAATTAAACAATAAAACATGTAATCAAAATATTAATTATATTTGAAATATGGACTGTTGAGACTGGGAACAAAAGACAAGTTCTTTTTCCTCTTTAACCGTCATATCCCGGAACTATGCAACATTCCTACTATAATAATTTGTTAAGGTAGTGATGATGCTTTAATAGACTCAACCGGGGATGCAAACATCCCTTGGTGCATGAGCAGAGTTCTATGGGGGGTTTTAGAAAGTATTTCAATATTTTATGTAGAAAATGATTTAAATGTTATTTAGTTAATATTGTGTAGCCTATTATAAAGGGGAGAGTGTAAGATAGTACTCAAGGGGGGTGTGGACTCAGAAAAGGGTGGAGACTCCGGATTTTATGCGTTAATCCTACTGTGGTGGAACATTGTAAATTTTTAGGAGATCACAGCGAAACTGACCAACCATGATAAAAAATAAAGCGGAATGAAATAAATAAAAGCGTTTCTGAGGCAATATTCAATCTTTGGCTTCGACACATATTGAATTTTTTTTTTTTTTTTTTTTTTTTTTTTTTTTTTTTTTTTTTTTTTTTTTTTTTTTTTTTTTATGCTTCATCGTTGAAAGTGTTTTAAATTAGGAGATCGCCAGAAGTCGCAACATTGTTTTAGTATCACCTAATTGTGTAATTAAAGTACTAAATGAAAATTCAATAGTAAGGGACTCTCAATAGTAGGTATTCTGTTGATGCAAGTACCTTCGTGGAAAAGGTTCATTTCAGCGATGCTATAGCAATTCCAAAAAAAAATGTTTTTAATAATGAGATGTCAGTGAAGGGCATATCCAGGATTGTTGTTCTGGGAAGATTGTTCTTTTTGAGGGGAGGGGAGCTACAAAAAACTTTAATAACGGATCAAAAACTTGTTTACATGTATTTTATTACGTTTTTTTACGAGACGGATATAAATTCTGGGGGAGGGGGTAACCCTACCCCCTGGTATCTTGGTTACAGCAAATTCAGAATTTTTTTCGACTTGCTGTCTGGTACAGCATCCTTGACAAATCCTTTTTAATGCTTCTTTGAAGATGAAAAAATCTTCAAAAACAGCCTTGGTTGTGTAATTTTTTTTTTCTCACATACAAAACCAAGACACTTCTTTTACAAAATGCTGCCACACTAAGAAAAACAAATAATTTTAATTTTGTTTAACCGATTAAAATATATAATGAAAAAAGAAATCACCAATTCAACAGCACAAACACATAAAAAAGACAGAAGACAGAAGGAGAAAAAAGAAGACTGTTTTCCTACATTAGTAATTAATATAGATCAGTACTTGAATAAGGCCTTAACCCTACTCATTAATACAATCACATAGGGCAAACAGCATAGCCATACACAATCAACCATTAAGAATAATCCATGGAAAGGCAGTCGTTTCGTAAGTAAGTATAAGTCGTAATTTACCAAATATTAAAAACAGTAAAAAAAAGACAAATAATTCAGAGGCAACAACCCAACACAAGGGCTCATCAGGAGAATACACATTTTCCTATTGGGTTTCGGCACTTTAAATTTCCTACCCAGGCATTTGGCGTTCCTACCATAAATTCCCTATGTTATCCCCGTGCTAGGTATCATCCCCAAAATATATACCTATGAAAAAACAAATGTAGAACAACCAAGTAACACCAAAACAAGCTTATCATACCTTGGTTCTGGCCCTCGTATATTTATGTTTCGAATTCACAATCTATATTAATACTAAACAATTATAAAAAAAATTCACTATATCAAATTTTCTCTATTGATGTAAATGTGACCTATATGAAAATCAAGGAAAATTTCTCTTCTTTTTTTATTGGGATATTGCGTATTTATTTATATATATATATATATATATATATATATATATATATATATATATATATATATATATATATATATATATATATATATTTCCGGTTAAGTATGAATAGTATGCTAGCTGGAAGTAATGAAAGTTGTCGATCGAAGTAGATTTGGGGTGAAGTTATCTTTTTTAAGATGGATCTAAACAAAAAGGAAATAATGTTACTAATTGACATGGGGGCTGATAGTTTATCACTGGGCCAAAGAAGGAAGTTTATGGGGAAGGAAAGGTAAAATGCTGGTCCTTGTTTTTGTCCTATATTTATAGATTTGAATGAAAATGTATATAACTTGATATGTTAATGTGAAGAACTGAAGAATTAGAGAAGTGATTGTGATTAGATTGTGAGAAGTGATTAGAAGTAGATTAGAAGTGATTAGAGAAGTGAAGGATTTTGATTGTGAGCGGTTGGTGAGAGTGTTTGAGGATAAATGTCTTATGTGCGTAAGAGATTTGACGCGATTCTTCCGTCTCGTGATGGATCATAGAGCTAGGTTTCTGTAGGAATATGTTAGGATTTTTTAATTCCTGTTCAAGTGTTGTTTCTCTTATATATTTTGCCATGACCTATGGACTTTTAGCGCAAATAAGTTCGTTTCTTGATTCATACCATTTGGTCTGGTATTGAACACTTTCCAAATATAATACAATCACAAATTGAATTGCGTAATTGCAAATTGGAATTCTTTAATTTTATTTAGACATTCCTTTAAGTATTGAAGGCATTTCCACTGGTGGAATTATGTCAGATAACACCACTTTATTAATTCGGAGATCAGTTATACTGTTGTACAGCTAATCGGGCCGTTGACCAGAATTTTTTTTTGGGGGGGAGGGGGATGACGAATAAAAAAACTAATTTTGTTGGGTAATTTTAATAAGAAGTGCCAAAAAGTTCAAGATAATTTATGATCTATGGGGAACCCAGGCCCCGGGGCCTTCTCTTCTCTTCACGTCCTCACTGCTAGTGTCCATCATTGGAATAAGTGTTAATATTAATTTTGATTAAAATTCATAAGGGTAAGTATTCGTTTGCTTCTGTTTTGGTTAAGAGTTAAAAAATTCTACGATAATACAGTCGTTTTATTTTTAATTTGGATCTATCGGATGGCATTCAAATTAGCTTTTTACAATTATTAATTCGGTATATTCCTTTCTTTTCGACTCTCGTAGGATAATTTGAATAATTTTACTAATAAATTAGGAAAAAATCAGTGTTCATAATCTTAGAAAATTTATAATTTACTTATCTTTTAGATATTATAGTAGCGAATATGACACAGCTGATGCATTGAACTTTTCTAAGTCGAAACAGATAATAGTTGACAACATTGCTGCTGTGTCAAACGTCCTTACGAGCACCATCTATAAATTGGCCACGGATCAAAAATTACCTACAAGCATTGCACCTGATAAAGAATTTGTAAGTAGAATCCAAAAATTCATTAGGGAACGTAACTAGGAAGTAAACAAAAGTTAGGAGGGGGTAGATAGTAACAAAAATCATAGGTGGAAAAGAAATAAATGAGCTATTTTATAACGGATCAAAAATCACCTACAAGCATTGCACCTAATAAAGAATTTGTAAGTAGAATCCAAAAATTCATTAGGGAACGTAACTAGGAAGTAAACAAAAGTTGGGGCGGATAGATAGTAACAAAAATCATAGGTGGAAAAGAAATAAATGGGCTATTTTATAATGGATCAAAAATCACCTACAAGCATTGCACCTGATAAAGAATTTGTAAGTAGAATCCAAAAATTCATTGGTGAACGTAACTAGGAAGTAAATAAAAGTTAGGGGGAGATAGATAGTAACAAGAATCATAGGTGGAAAAGAAGTAAATGGGCGATTTTTTCCAATATAGTGGAACGTAAATAAAACAAAATAATATCCAAATGTTAATATTTACATTTTCGGCTATATAACAAAAAATTGTTATCAGCATGTATTTGTCAAAGTGTTAAAAGAGTTAAAATGCATCATTATTGTTTACGGTTTTGAGCCTGAAACGGAGCCAGATCCATACTAAAAGAAATTAGAAAGAATGATAGGCCCTTCTCTCTTCGTGTATGAATATTTTGGAAAGTTGACATGTTTTGTCTCATCATTGGGGGATGGGGGCTAATCGGTTTGAAACTTCCAGGAAGATTTTTTTGGAAGTGAGGGGGAGGGTTCGACTTTGAGTGAGAAAAATGATTGTTTTCCGAACGTTAAAAAATTTACTGCACGATTTCTTTTTTGCCTGTCGTTTATCTAAGAACCTTAATTTCGGTAAACTTTTTTGTATATTTATACTGACAAGCTATTCTGTATTGTCGACAATCAAATTGGATTATAATGTACTTTTTTAACGTTTAAACGGAAAAATTTATTATTACTATTCCAAGTATTAGTTATGTCAACCATATCAGAAATGACGGAAAACTTCGACCATGGAAAAATAAATCCCGTTGAAAAACTTGGCTTCTGCAGGAGTTTAACCGCTGACTTTCAGGTTTCAGAAGAAGACTTCTATACTTTAATAAAGGAAACAGAAGGATAAGAAACGCATTAGAATACAGAGTAATTCATATGAAAAATGTTTTCCAAAATCTATGTTCTAGACAAACTTTCCCTGAGTCGTTGCCTATCTAGACCTTTTTTGGAAATAAATGTTGCTGAGGTTACAATTTCCATAAACAAATGTCGTCAAAAAAATCTATAATTTGAATTGTTTTGCCATATAAATTTATACAAAATAACTCATTATTTTATACGTATTATTTTATACAAAATAATAAAAAAATAACTCAGGCTAGAAGCTTCAAGAACAGTAATGACATGATTGGTATTCACACTTATAGAGTCTGGAACCAACTATTAACCTTCAGGTTGATATTTGTTTCCGGTAGATGGATCTCTAACTTCAGTCAGCAGACGAAAACGAAACAAATCACGAAACGATCTCTAACGAATCATGAAAAATGTTTTAAGGGTACTGGAAGGGGGGGGGGGCGAATTTTCACAAAATCCTAACCTATCTTGATCGTTCTTCTTAAAGTGCAATTAGGACGCTCTTCAAGATTTTTTTTTAGAAAATATATATATATATATATATATATAGATATATATATATGTATATATATATATGTATATATATATATATATATATATATATATATATATATATATATATATATATATATATATATATATATATATATAGTAAAAGGTTTTTTTCAATGGATTAAGTAACTTTGTCTTGAAATGAACTTTTCCAATTTGATTTTTTTTTCTGAATCTTGTGGAATTTTAAATGGCGATCGTTTGATCCCCCGATGGGTGCCTATTCTCGATTCCAAGAATATTCTTAGTCGGACAACAGTGTACTGACAGTGTACTTTTAATGAGCAGAACTTGAGAAATTCAAAACAAGCTAGGATTTAAAATCTAAATCCAAGCTTGTTTTGAAGTCTTCTTTTGAATTTTTGATTAAACGTTTGAGTTTTTTTTTTTAATCTAAACTAAAATTGTCTGAACGTTGGCCGATTCTCTCTTTTAAGCTAATTACGGTAATTATTGGACCTTATATATTAACCTTAATAATAATTATTATTTAATATTAATAATTATTAACCTGCAACACCAGGACTTGAAACCCCCTGTTAAAAGGGTTTCAAACCATTACACACTCAATGCTAAAAGTGTCCTTACGGGGGATCCTAGCATATTTTTCCAATTTTGCCATTGCTCTTTTGCCCAACAGCACTGATATAAAATTTACCTGATCAGATAGAATTAAAATATTTAAACCTAGAAATTGTCAATTAGAATGAAAAAAATTTCAATATTCTTTTGCTAATTGAGTATTTAAGAATTGGCACTTGCTTCCTTCGACTGTCATCATTGCAGCTGAATCATATGAGAATAGATTAATACAGTCAAGTCACCATTTTTGTATATCAAGTAGCAACTTGTATTCACCTTCTTTCGCGCCATCTAAATTTTTGCTGATTTTATTATAGTTGAATATAATGGCAGTATTGTTCTCATCACTCTCAGGCCATTGGTTTGATGGTGCGTCCGAGCATCAGACTTATCATCTGATTTTGCTTGGATCTAACCTAAAATTGTCTGAACGTGGGCCGATTCTCTTTTTTAAGCTAATTTGATTCATTTTATAACAGTTGGGGATTAGTCTAATATGGAGAATTTAGGCAGTTATGTAAGAAAATGCACACAGACTTATTTTGCCTTCTTGGAAAACTGGGTCGTCATTCTTGTGTCAAATGAAAGTAAAATGAAAAAGAGTTAAAAAATAATACAAACAGTATTTTTAACTAGCTTTTATAGATCGCTTCGGGATTTTGCCATGTAATGCTAGATGATCTTCTTTCTTAGAAGCAAACTTTGATATCATCTCTTCTCAGTTCCCACAGTTTTTGGTCCTGTTATTATTACATTTTTCTTTTCTGTTGCTGCGTTTCAGTTACTCCTGTTTTTTAGGCCATATTGCTCTGGATTAAATAACACTATAAAAAGTTAAAGGGAGCTGTAAAGTAATTTTGGAATTGAAGTTTATGATTTATCTATGCAAAGCCTGTAATCTAAAGCCAAGGTCTGAGAATTTGTTTTTGTTAAGGATACTTGTTCCTTGGAATATTAAGCGCAGCGTTAAATTATTTGAAATATCCCCAGCTTTCTGGCAGATGTTTGATTTAGTAGAAAGGGTAGGGTCTACCTTTTGAAGCCATTAACGCCATCTGTAATTTTATAAGTATCTTAAGGCATTTGTTCCCTCTGAAACAAGCAAATTTGGCAATAATCCTGCAGCTGGAACTTCCATCAAAAGGACAATGCTTAAACCGTCAGATTTATAAGTCTCAGATCTATCCACTCACTGAGCCAGAAGTATGACGTTATTGAAATTTTAATAGAGAAGGATCTAAACTCACTCATCAATATGGACATTGTCCTTTGTTTTTAACGATTTTCAACCAGCTTTCAACGTATTTCATATTTAAAAATCACTGTGAATTAAATTACAAAAGTTCTATTCGGTAGATGGTGATAGGTGGCGATAGGGGAACCGTCTACAGATATGTAGGGTACCTCCATAGGAGGCACGGACCAAGAGGGGACCTTGTTCCTGGGGGTCCATAATGGAAATTTGGGCACCTTCAGCTGGGGCCATAAATACAGGTGGATGAGGAAGAAGGCCCCTCGAACGTACACTCGACAGGTCCCGCCGGCATGTCCACACGTCCCATGAATTACAATTCCAATTCTCTGAATTACAATTCTCTTCTCCCAGTAATGGGTTAAATTGCATGGTGACGCAGAACACCATCGTGGGAGGATCCTCTATAGGAGGACAACTGTGGAAGGGCGTAAGATCCAGATCTATGGACAAGGGCCTCTACAAAGGGCTGCCTCGACCCTTTCGAATTACCAGCAAGACTGGGGACCTTGCGGTGAATTCTATTCCCACTTGAGGAGTGGCGCCCCTCAAGGAAATTATAGCCTAGTAAACGACGCAGCGTTCGCAAAGGATCATGATTAATAGATAATTCTTCTTGGCTTGGTCTGTTTTGGCAGGTGTTTTTAGGCTGAAAGACCTCTCCCTAGCTAATTTATCTACTATGGATTGCCTCCCCGTAGTCGCATGAAATTGGACAAAGTATTAAAACACGAAATAAGGAGGTGTGAAGTGGAGGCAATGCATAAAATTGCCGAGGATCTGGAGGATCCAGCTAGACGGTATAATAGTAATACATTTTACTGGCATATTAATAAATTGAAAGGGAGCAGTCAATCCGGAAATGTCCCAGTTAAAGGTCGGAACAGGGCCACAATTAGTGATAAGGAAAGAGTTAAAGAGAGATAGGCGGAACATTTTGAGAATGTGCTAAACCGAGATACAGTTGCAGGAACAGATATAGAGGAAAAATGAAAAAGTTTGTGATATCTTGGATGTGAAGCAAGGCTCCAGGTGCTGATAGTGTGGTAAATGAGTTTCTTAAATATGGTGGCTCCAAGGTTAGAAATAAGTTACTGAAGATTATGAATATGATTTCTGAAAAAGGGGAAGTACCTAAATGTTTTAGGAAAAACTTATTTAAACCATTGTATAAGAAATGTGATAAGAGTGAGTGTAGAGAAGAACAGTACGGTTTTAGAAAAGGTAGAGGATGGGTCGACCAAATTTTTACTCTGAGGTTAATAATTGAGAAGTGCCTTAGTTGTCTAACACCTTAGGTCCTCAGTTTTATAGATTATGAGCAAGCGTTCGATACTGTTGATAGAAGAGCTTTAGCAAAGGTATTATCCTTATATGTAATACCAGACAAATACATTAAAGTGATTAGTGCTTTGTACGAGAAAAATACTGCTGCGCTTAAGGTAGGAAATGAGGTTAACAGAAGTCAACCAGGGTTTTGTTCTATCCTCTTCCTATGGATCATTTTGATGGATTTTGTCTTAAGGAGCACAAGAAAGGCAATGGGAAACCACGGAATCAAATGGGGAGAAAAAAACTCTCCTGGAATTAGATTATGCTGATGATTTAAGCATCCTAGGTGAAAGTGTGAGCAAAACGAATGAACTTTTAGAGGTTTTGAGAGTTCAGGGTGTTAGAATAGGTTTGAAAATTAATTTTAAGAAGACTAGGTCACTAAGGTCAGGAATAAGTGAAGATGAAAAGGTGGTGCTGGCTAACGAAAAGATTGATCAGGTGGGCAGCTTCATTTACCTTGGTAATATTATTAGTAAAGAAGGTGGGAGCATTGAAGGTGTTAAAAGTAGAATAGCCAAGGCTCAGGGTGTTTTTTTGCAATAAAAAAAGTTTTGAAGAATAGGAATATAAGTCTCCAAACCAAGATTAGAATATTGGAAGGTACGGTGACGACAGTGGTCAAATATGGCTCTTAAGTATGGGCGCTCCGAAAAGCGGATGAAGATTTACTAGATGTTTTCCAGAGAAATCACCTACGAATTGTTCTGGGTACCCGGCTGACTGATCGTTTTCTAAACAGTAGGCTATACGAAAAGTATGGTTCAGTCCCGCTTTCTAGAGCTATAATGAAAGAAAGGCAGAGATGGTTAGGGTACGTTCTGCGGATGAAGGATGACAGATTTTCGAAGATTGTCCTTTTCGGCCATCCGTCTAGGGCTAAACGGATAGCGGGTCATCCTTGGCTAGGGTCGGAGGATGTCATAAAGAAAGATTCAAAGGAAATGGGAATTGCTCGGGCGGGTATAAAGAGGGAGCTGCTGAATAGATTGAGATGGAGGAGGAGCGCACGTAGCTGTGTTGGCCTCAGGCAGCTTGGTGCTGCGGTGAGTTGTTAGTAGTAGTTGTAGTAGTAATTTAATATTATAAGTAATAAACCGATATGAATAATTATGATCAACTGGAAAAAAAGATCAATTGATTGAACTTTTCACGGTTATTTTACCTGTATTTACGACTACTCTCTTCTGCAAGGAATGGGCTATAATATCTTGAAGAGGATTTATTTTGATGACAAGGATGTGAAATTAGCGCCTATATTTACGAAAATATACTTCAATATGTGTAGATATTCGTAAATATAATAAAATTTACGTATAAAAGTTACGTAAATATATTTAAGAAAATAAATTCGAAATGAAGTCTAGCTTCCTGGGACAACTGTTTGCAAAACCAGTGATAATTTTGTCAGTCTTGACATGAATTTCACGTTAGACATTTAAAAGAGATTAGCTGGTGAGTCTGGCTTGCCCCATTTTTGTCCGTAATCAAGTTTTAAGTCTTTACAGTGTTGAAAAGCTCCGCTTGGCAGACACAGCACTCACTGGGAGTGAGATGAGAACATGAAGCAGCTTTTTAACAAAATGTGATATACATCCCCAACACATTCCTTGACAGCTTCTTCAAAGGAAGCAAATGTCCTTCCCTTTTGACCCGAAGCCAACAAATCCTCCGCACCTCTTTCTCTGCTAATGTAAGGCTTGCTCGCACAGATGACTAGTCATCGATAACATTTCGTTCGTGGTGCTCATAACATTCTGAGGTGGAAAAAGTGGCATCCAAAAAGATTTCATTGTGAAATCTTTGAAACCTTTGAGAATCGACCTTTCAAATCATTGGTGACGGGATCGATCATAAGTATAAAAACAGCATGGGGATAAGATCACCTTTTTTCGAAATCTCAAGTATCTCCTTTGGTCCCTCTTTAAGCCAGAAATATCTACCTAAAAATGAGTAAAATTTATGCAATTTTTGAGGATATTGATCATGAGTATAAAAACAGCATGGCGATAAGATAAGCCTTTTTTGAAATCTGAAGTTTCTCCTTTGATCCCTCTACACCAGAAATACATACTAAAAATGAGTATAATTTATGTAATATTTTTAATCCGAGCTCAAGATCATGCTCGCGTAAAAGCTCTAGGTGGTCTTTCTGATTGTGTATCTACTATACCTACAATTCTGTTTGCTGAATGTTCAATTTTTCGTGTTTGTATATTCGTTAATATGAAATTTTCTTGTTAGTTTATTTGCTTTTTTCTTTTTATTGTCGTTCATTCACTACGCCCATTCTTCTTTTGTTGTATGATGGGCTACAAATAAAATTGCTTCATAATATTCTTTGGGATAAAACCAGGGTGGGTTATTTCTATGTATTTGTCTTTGGCTAATCCTCGGAACTTCAACCATTATGCTGATCTGGTCTACAAGCTATTTCACCTTTTTCAGCATCACACTAAACCCCGTGGCACATTCTTCACATTGTTTTCTCTAGAGTGTCGATAAGATCATCAACATGGGCGTCTGCGACGCCAAGGCCCAATAACCCTCTGAGAAGCAATGTAGTTGCAAAAATGTGCTGGAGACATTTCAGCGATGCCACGAACTTTGGATTTTGTATTTTGAAGTTAGTAGAGTCTTTGTCATAACATATTCATTCCGCTCACTGGTGAATTCGAGAAACACAATAATTTTAGAAAGATTGGACACAAATTACATCAAAGACTCATACCGCTCGATCCACCTGGTCTCGCACATCCCCAGAGGCTGTGCTTTCAACACTTTAGTTAGGACATAGCTTGTTCTAGATGAAGTATGAAAAACGCAAGAACTTCTTTATGATGCCTATTGGTTTTCCGACATTCCCAGAAAGAAGTTCACCGTCTTTCCGCATTAACTTTGTGAACTTGGCTAAAGGCTGGATTCCCAGCTTTTAAAGAACAACATATTTATTTGCACCCCCGGTAGTTCCAGTCACAAACAGAACGTAACATTTACAATAAAGTCCTTTTTGTGATGTCGGAATGTATAAGCTACTGAAAAGCATGTATGTGGGAATCTCTCAGAAGTCGCTTTGCTTTTAAAGTGCGTAGAATATGGTAACAAATAGCCAGTCGATGGCTTCCCAATTCTTTGCCATTTGTCTGGATTACACCAATATATCCTCCAATATTATTTTCGGCCAAAGATTCTGGGGGTGGGATTACAACGGACTGAATAGTTTCAACGGTTTTGGCTGGACTCGGGTAGATTTCGTCAGAGCTCACACCGCTTTAAGATACAAACCATGTCGAGATTATGTTATTCGCCTCTGTGGCATTTCAAAATCACAAAGCTGTCCAGTGTTGTTTGGCCGCGCTTCGACATTCCAAATAATTTGCAAGCTCTTTCAAACAATCAACTCAGTTAAAACCACTCAAACGCGCATATTCAAGAATCAAGTATAACTGCTTCTATTTCTGATTGCAATGGGAAATCAGCCAAAGGTGTTGCGACGGCCCTCGAGAGTTTCACTGAGGGTGAATACGATAATAGCCTTGGCTTACACGAAATGTTTGTTGTGTGAATCGCTTCGCAACACTATACAGTGGCAATACATAATAGGAATTGGATCTTTTTAATATTGAGTGATTGTGTTAATATAATGGGCTTGGCCAATGGGTATATGGAATAGCAATTCTAGCTAAAGTATAAACAAATTAGACTAATGTGTCTAGGTAGTGCCTGTCCCTGTCCTGTAGACCTGCTCAATAAACAATTAATTAATATATAACAACCACCTGGTACCTAGCAAGTAGATTACCTATAAATTATAAGTAACACATATTTAAATCACTCAAAATAACTCCTACTTGTTTTCTACCTTTACTTCTATAACTTCTCTTTCTTTTGATTCTACTTTTTCTTCTTTCTTATCAACTTCTGCTTTTCTTCTTTCTTAGAATGGTAAATTTCGGAAGATCGGTTAGTGATAAGTGTATACTTGATTAATGACAATATACATTTGGATGAGATAGTGTAAATTATTTTGCCTTGTCTAAGTTAGGAAGATCAGCGCAGATGAAGAACTTAATTAAAATTAAGACCTTTGTTTGTTCAGTAAATTGTTTTAATATCTTTTATATATTTAGTTTTTTACTAATTTAATTACTATTTGAAATTTCCATCGTTTTCTTCATGTTCTAGATCAGTGGATCCCAGCCGATATCGTGCCATGCCTCACCTAGGCATTTCTAAATTATTATGCCTCCCACGTAATATTTTAATTTTGTTATTCAAAATTTTACCTGAAGGAAGCTTAAAAAGCCGTTAACTAGGTATTTTTTTTTTCGGGTCATCTTCTAGGCATATTTTATACTAATTAAATTAATTATACTAATTTTAAATTAATATACTAATTTTAAATTAATTATATTATTTATACTAATTAATTATACTAATTAAAAATATCGTCTGAATACAAAATACCGTATCTTTGTTGCTCGTTAAATGCATTTGAATATGACGATACTCAAATGAAGAGTATTTTTATCAAGATCAATGCTCTAAAGTATAGTCAGCCGAAGGGTGCACGTTCTGCCCATTACCCACCAAAATATTATCATGCCCCATCGCTGGGGCCAATGTCCCACGCTGTGAATCACGGTTCTAGATCTTTAAAATTCTAGGGCGCTTCCCGATAAATACTATAGGTTTTGTTCAATCCGATGAGTCAGAATATTGATCCCCCTTCTCTCCCCGCTCTATTATGGTAATGACTTCCGTTTTAATGCAAATTAATATCTCCTTTTGTGAATGAAATGCTGGCAATCCTGAGTTAATTTCCAATGTTTCCATACCATCCAATCTTGAACAAAACGACCAGCTGGCCAAACAGTCATATCTACAACCAACATCTCCCAACCACCTTCCTAAATTTTACATACTGTTTTGAAAAGTCGCATTGAATTTAAATGAAGAGGTTGTTCAGTTAAAGCATGTCCTGTGGTGGCGCAGTAGGTTTGACCTTAGCTTGGTAATACGGGACCTAGAGGTCGAATCATGCTGCAGTAATGCACTGCAGGGCCGACGCAGGGACCTGAGTAGTCAAGAAGCGTCGTTAATCTGATACAATACATGTATAAGCATTAAAGCCATGACCAAAGGGCGTATCTGAAAATTTTCAAAACTGATTTCTATCAGTTTTGATAGACCCACCATCTGGGTCTATACCGGCCTTTTTTTGATATTTTGGAGGAACTGTTGGATAAACTACCTACTGGTTCGCACCCATTCTTCATGCTTGGGGACTTTAATATTGACCTTAATGATATGAATTCGAATGCTCCTATAGATTTCCTACAGCTTTGCATGTCATATAGTTTATTTCCCACTATCAATATTTGTAAGCGTGTTACCACTTTAACGGCAAAGCTACTTGATAATATTCTTTCTAATTCTAAATTTTCAGATCCAGGGGTTACTGTTACTGATGTTTCTGACCATTTTGGGATTTCGGCAAGTTTTAAAGTTTGTTTTCCGAGGCTGCAAGGTTCTAGACTGAAAATGAGTATGTTACCTGTGCTCAACCAGGGTAACTTAGAAAAGTTTAAACAAGAGATTTCTAATGTTGATTGGAATAATAAAGTTGAAAATCTAGATGATATAAATATAAGTTTTCAAAGATTTTATGATACATTGATCTCTATTTTGAGTAAAACTTGTGTAGTGAATCGGACAAGGTCAAGGAAAAAGATGCCCAAAAAGCCGTGGGTGTCACCTAGTCTTCTGCGGTGCATAAATAAGAAAGACCAGTTATATAGGGATTCAATAAGGAATGAAAATGATCCAGTTTGCACAAGAATTTATAAAAATTATAGAAATGCTCTTAATAAACTTTTGAGAAACGCGAAGAAAAAATATTTTGAGTGTAAATTTAAAGATGCTAGTGGTAACCCAGCTAAAACTTGGAAAATTATTAAAAGTGTTATATCTTCAACAGATCCGGTTCTGCCTGACGAAGTTACTACAAGTGATGGGTTAAAATCGAATGAGCCTGCTGTAATCTGTAATGCCCTTTCGGAACATTTTGCAACTGTTGGGGCTCGATTTTCTCGTGCTACAGTAGCTTCTGATAATGATCCTCCGCTTGAGACTGTTATGGGTACTTCTGTCGATGTATCAATGTATCTGAGACCTGTCACTCATGATGAAGTTCGTAAAATTATCTTTGAGATGAAAAGTTCTTCGGCTGGGAGTGATTCCATTAACCTTCTTGTTTTAAAAGCCGTGTTTCCAAGCATTTCACATATATTAACGTCCCTTATTAATGCTTGCTTTAAGCAAGGGAAGTTCCCCAATTGTCTTAAAATTGCAAGAATAACTCCTGTGTTTAAGGGTGGTAATAAGAATGATCTGGGGAATTATAGACCAATTTCATTATTACCTGTTGTTTCACGGGTTTTAGAAAAATGTATTAATATTAGAATTTATGAGCATTTGGAGCGTCATAAACTTCTACATACCAATCAATTTGGTTTCAGGAAGGGCAGAACAACAGAAATGGCGATTTCATTTATTACTACTATAATTAATGATGCTCTTGACAAAAAGCTTAGGGTAGCTGGTGTATTTTTGGACTTGATTAAGGCGTTTGACACTGTTGACCATCGAATATTATTAATAAAATGTGAATTTTATGGATTAAGGGGTGCTACATTGAGTTTGTTGCGGAGTTATCTTCAAAATAGACAGCAGCATGTCAATTTACAAGGATTTTTGTCTAGTAAAAATGTTGTTAATTGGGGGGTTCCCCAAGGATCCGTACTGGGTCCGACTCTGTTTTTAATTTTTATTAATGATCTACCGCATGTTGTGAAAGCTCTACCCAGAATTGACGACTTTGTTGACAATGGTACGAGTAAGACCCAGCTTACTATGCCCTTATTTGCTGATGATACAACCTTGGTGTGTGTTGCCCCTACAGAAGAACTGCTCATGTCAACGATAAATGCAGCAATGAGCAGGATATGTACATGGCTTAAAATAAACCACCTTGACCTGAATATAGATAAGTCAAATTTTGTTATTTTCTCTCGATCTCCGAATTTTTACCCTTGGTTTACGGAAATAATTTCGGAGCGGGGAATTATTAAACGAACAAGATTCACCAAATACCTCGGAATCAATGTTGATGAAACACTATCATTTAAAGATCATGTGAAGTCAGTTTCGAAAATATTGTCACGTAACTTAGGTATGATGCGCAAATTAAAACATATTTTCCCCCCAAATGTTCTACGATTGTTATATTTTTCCCTGATTCACCCGTACATTTTGTATTGCTCGTCGATTTGGCTTGGTACTTTCCCTTCGATAGTTCATCCAATCCGTGTGATCCAGAATAATGCTGTCCGAGTTTTTTGTGGTGTTGGGAATCAGGAGTCTTTGAGGTCTGTGTATGGAGATTTAAATATAATGCCTGCAGCTGATTACGTGATTTTTATGCGTTGATTTTTATATATAGGTATTACAGAGGTAGCCTTCCCGATTGTTTTACAGGAATATTTTGTGAGAGGTCTGATGTTCACCACCACAATACTCGGATACGAGGTAATACTGAGGTTCCTCGATTAGTTTCAAGTAGGTCTTCTTTTTCACTTATTTACAGAGCTTCAAAACTTTGGAATAAACTGAGTATAGATATCAAGGAAATAGGTAGCCTTGACCAGTTTAAGTCTGATTTACGTGTGGAGTTGCTCGGTAGGTATGCTTTTGAAACTGATTAACTAATATAAATTTTACATAGCTTATTCATTTGTAATATTTATGTATTTTTTTTTGTTTTTTTGCTGTTGTCTTGGGGTCACGCAAGGGAGTGTATTGTTTATGTTTTTTTGTTTTTTGTTGATCTTGGTATATGGTCTCATTCTCCATAGCTTCTTATTCTCCATATTGTCTCTTTTTTTTCTTTAAATTTAGCACAGCCTCGCAAGCTTCGCTTATGTTGTGCTATTGATTAAGAAATGTTTTTTTCTAATAAAATTGTTCTACTACTACTACTACTACTACTACTATGGTTTGGTCAGTTTCTTGTGGATTCTGGGAACTTCCCTCATAATGATCACTGGGACTTTTTGCAAACATTTAGGACTAAAAATGAAATTTGAAACTTCAGGTACCCCCCCCCCTGCCCGCCACAACAATCTAGCATGTACTAACTTTTTATTATGTTTTAGATCGGTGAAGTTCTAGAATGCTTTTTGATTAATAATAACTGCACTTTGTTGCGTTATTTGATGAGTCGGAATATTACTGGACCCCCGCGCCCCCTCTATGTTGGCGTAGCTAATGCTGACGAGGACTTCCGTGGTAATGCAAATACAGCCACTCTTTTTGTGAATGAAATATTGGCAATTAAATTGGGAGATCGTTTAAATGGTGTCAATAAAACGGATTGTCATTCTGATCCCAAAGATGATGTAAGTCAACTTGTTCTTATTTAGAGTTATATTACTTAAGCTAGGTTTCACAGAAAGCGACAAAAATTGCTCATGAAGAAAATAATTCGTGGGGCGAAACGAAAATCGCTGGGCAATTCGGACCTGAAAACCCCTTTTTTTTAAATAGGCCAGAAGAGGAAGGAGGATTGGATTGAAATCAAGTAGTTGTGAGCATCAAGCCATGGCTAATTCTAGAAAGAGGCAAGACCGATAGTCCGAGTGAGTGAGAGGGAAATCTGGCATAAGCCCTTTTTAGGATTGTATAAAAATGGATTGTTTAATCGCCTAAATATTGTTGATTTATTTTAGATGAAAGTAAAAAGGATAATTATCTAACAAAAGTCACATATATTTAGTATTACAAATATTTTGGTATAAAAATATCGATTTTACATACAAGAATTAGAATTCTATATAAATTATTTCAGCTTTAGCTGAAGGATTTGCATTATATTATGAACATTGGCCAGATATAAGCCTACAACATGTACTAATACAAACAGAGGGAACAGGCGATTTTCAGCAGATAGTATGTGATTTTTTTTTCTTTATTTTAGAATTAAGCTATTCATTTCAAAGATTAAATGAATGCGAAACACGTTTTTACCTGATTCATTAAATGTTTTTGCCACCTCCTTCCATGCATTTTCTTTGATTCTCAGCTCTTTTTTTTCGTATTTATGTGTTTATTGACCTATTGACCTTGGCACGATTTTTGGACTTTGATTGCTGGACCTCAATTTGGATGTTGGCTTGATTCGGATTCATTTTTAAAAATTAAAAAAAAAAAAAGTTCAAAACAAATGTTGTTTTAGACGAAATACAAATATACGCCAAAGCCGTTTAGTGTTTGAGGGAGGAGTAGCACCATCCTTTATTTTTAAACCTTCATTACCCTTGTGATATTGCTTTTTTTGCTGTGGTGATGTTCATGTTATGGCAGATAAACATACTGCTCGAAATACAAATCGTTTAGATGCGGTTTAATAATTAATGGTTGTAATCATTTTGTAATTTTTGAAATTGTATTTTTTTTAAATAAAGTAGAGGGCGTAGTTGGCAAAATTTTGTTAATAAATGAAAAATTTTAGGGAGACAGGGGGAGGGGCACTGATTAAGATTTTCCCCTGGGTGTAAGAGAAGCCAGAAACGCCACTGAAACCGGTTTAGTGAAATGCAAACAGTGTTCTGGAAGTTTAGGTTTAAAGGGTAGAAGCCCTATTCCTGTTTGTTTTAATTTCTGTTCCTTTTAAGTTCGACTTGATTATTCATTGTAATTTATGTTCATTTCTGATTTGATTATCCATTGATAGTAATTTAACTTTGTAGTTTATATAATTATGTGAGTTTATTTCTGCTCGATTTAAATTTTAATATGGCTCTTAGACAAATGCATTAGATTTGTGTGCTGATGTTCTTTTGTTGTTTTTTTTGGCGTTTTTTTTTTTATATGATGTTTTTCCAAATAGATAAAGATTGCTACCACTTTGTAGCACTCAAAATTCAAAACATCCATTTACGTTTAACATAGCAATTTACTTCCAAATGAGCCCTTAAACAGCTGTCTGTGATGTATCAGTGCAAAACAAGTGATTTGCCTTGTGGTTCATACCAGGGTTCCTGTATTGCATTTTTGGTCATTGGGATTCCAATGGTGTACTTTTTGTTCCAGTCTGTTCCTATTTTTTAGTGTTTATCGTAGTAGTTCTAATCGTGGTAATAGTTGCCATTCCAGAATCAGCTAAAAATGGTAATTTTTCTCACCTGTCAGTTTTTATTATAAACGTATTTATTTCAAGCCAGGTGACTTTAAGTTTCGTATACGGGGTTGTCGGCAATGGCAATTCTAGTGGTGGACTTTTGTTTCGATTCGACGCTACTTTCAAGGGTTTTCAGGCTATTTTGAAATTCGCATAAATTAGTTTTCAAAAATAACTTTTACTATTAATACTAATAGGAATTTTTCTCACTAGCCGGTTTTTTTGTTGTTTTTTTTTACGTGTCTTCTAGTTATTGGTTACTGTGGGCCGTAGTTCGTTCTTCACTAGTTTGCCGCTACCGCTCCAACCATGACATATGAAGTTTTATGAATGAACTTAGAATTAATATTATTGATTATTCCAACTTTTAATTCTAGATTTACCACCATTCATGGGTTGGAGATCTCCCAGGCTCAATGGGTGAATGTTATCGCTCTACTGTCAAGCTTACAGTGGCTGTTAGTCCTGCATTTATTATTGATGGTAAGCTATTAGTAATTAGTACTAATACTAATTAGTATTAACTAATTAGTAGTTGCTTCAATGGGTCCAGTATAAACCAAACTTACATTTGGCTTTTATCATTTGGCTTAGTTGCGCTAATTTTATGTAATATATTTTTAATTTTATATTAATCTTAATTAAATCTATTTAATTCAATTAATTTTATTTAATATTAATCACTTTGATTTATCAGCGCAAGTGCCTCGCGCTCAAAATTTCAAGAAGGCAAGTTTAATCATTACATACGAAAGACGTGTCCATTTGCTTCGAAATTCTAATAATTTTTTAAACCTAAAAGCCATTCTGTGCCCCCCCCCCCTTCCCTCCAAGAATCCAATCAGGAATCGATTTTCAAGGGAAGAAAGCCAAAAGCTATATTGTCATTTCATTTGATTACGAAACGGACAATTGTAAAGAGATATTTATACCATATTTCGTTTCTAATGTGAACATTTACCTCCATTTTAAATTTTTATTATCTACGCCATAATTAGTGCTTTTGACTAAAAAAAAACAATAATAAAAAATAACCGCAGGGCCTTGGCCAGAAAAGAATAAACGGAAAAAAAAACAACGTACAAGAATAGTTCAAAGGATGAATTGAATAATTAAATAAAACGATAAAAACAAGAAAAACAACTTACAAAAAGAATAATATAAACAGAATCGCTGTATAACACCCTCCCGGTGCGCCAGATTCCCAATACTAACAAGATACCGTTTCTCCTATAATTCTTCCACCCACAACTCTACTCTCATATTTTTAGTTTGTTTTTTTTTCTTTTGCGTTGATTTTTGAAGTTTTTTATTGCATATATTTTTCTGATGATATATGCAGGTTTGGCAATGTTTGTTTTGGAAGGTTTTGCCAAGGCTTCAAGTCGAAGACATGTCAAGCAGTGCCAAGAATCTAGAGTCTGTCTTGCATTGACTTCAAAAGCTTAGCCTTAATTGTACTTTTAACGAACCAGTCTGGTTTTAGATTCCGATAAATCAGATTGAAGGTTCAAAGAGTTTTGAGACTTGGACCAATCAGAGACCGTTGCTTCAGTGAAACAATTTCTTTAATTATAGGCAGGCACAGAACATGTCTTGTCAGGATTTTTTATTCCTGTGACTCCGGGAAACGATTGAGGTTGGAACTTCAAAACAATTTTCTGTGACCTAACTTGGGTTCTGGACCCATTTCATGTTGAACACCAGCTTACCAAATTAATGTGGAATCACTTCCGTTTTTTACCAACCCCGCGTCATAAACGAACTTTCTGGTTTTGATGTATATATTTCTATTGGTTAGTAGAGTAGTTTTTATAGTTGATGACTAGTTTTTAATGTTTCTTTTGTTTAACTAAGGCTATAATTGGACATCTGGTGACTATTCCACGTGGACTGAATCTAGATGGCAGCCATTTACCGTTCGCTATTTCTTGAAAGAGTCTTCATCTTATGAAAACGGGATATTTGTAGTTGGTGTTGTTGTATTCTTTGTTTCAACTGTTTTGATCTTCTTGAGTAGCAGGCGAGCTGACGTACTTTTTATGGGAAGGTGAGTCACTTTTTCTTTTTTTTGAATGCTTAAATAATAGAAAAATTATGTCGTAGTCTCATCATTGAAAAAAAGAAAAATAATGTCAGTATTTTGACAATGGTGTTTACAGAAAAGTCAGATAAGTCTAGGGTTCGGAAATGCGAATAAATGTGTTTTCGCATTAAAGCTTGATATTCAGTATGACAATTGAAATATTATTGTTTTTTTTTGTTTAGTTTATGTTTCTTTTTTTACGAATTTAGTTGAGTTTATTGTTGGGATGATGTTATTATTATTGTTGGGATAAAATTCATTGGGATAATGTTGTGTAGTATTCGACAAGTCTTGTGCAAACAGGTTTTATCCAAGTCATCACGGGTCCATCTATCTCCTATGAAGTAAATAAGCTTCTATAATCGTGACCAGCAGATAGTGTTATTTTTTTTTGAAAAAAATTGTGATATGATCCTTTTCGTTTTGGGGGGAGTCGGCGCTTCCACCCCCGGAAAATCAACCCTCCCCCTACGAAAACTTCCTCCTCGCGCAAAATTGAGGAGTCACAGAGGAAGTACATAATAGATACCCCAAATGTTGATCAGATGTCCTAAAGGGTAACAAAAGGACCAGTCATCGAAAAAATTTTAAGACAGAGGCTGGATGGTCTCCTATCTTTTTAGACTAATAAAAAAGGACTAGAACTCATAATTTCCGATTGACTGACCATCCTACAAAGTTTTTATGACAACAAGGAGGAGGTTGGGGCGAGTAAGGGGCCGCTCCTTCCAATATGATTACACGGTTATATAAAAAAAATCTTGGGAGCGCGACGATGCTTGTCAGGACTCGTAACAGTGGCGATGGAAGTTTTTCCTGTTCTTTAATTAATCCTGCTATTAACTTTACTATTGTTTCCACTTAGCTAAAGGCTCTTGCTGATAGCATAATAAAATTCTTCATACGTGTCCAGTTTGTGATTCTATCTTTTAAAAATCGGGCTACATATGGAAACCCTGCTACTCAGTGTTTATTTAAGTTCTGCAGAGTAAGCATAAGAACTGCCTCCTAAACCCCTAGGTAGTCACCTACTGATAACGGCCCATATTCATTTTTAATAGTTCCTCTTCAGCACAACAAATTTTTTGTTTTTGTATCGTCACCCCTTAACGACGAACGGTTCGTAAAACAATTCCAAAAATAAAACGTTACAGGCATCACGACGCTTGTCGTTACCATAGCAGTGGCGATGGAATTTTTCTTATGCTCCTATTAAAGCTTATGGACTATGCTTCTCTTTCCAAAACAGGTTAACTGGGATTTGATTTACCGGAAATAATACTTCACTCATGACGTCAAATATGACGCTTTAGGCACAACGATGCTTTTCATGACTTGTAGCAGTGGCGTTAGAAATTTTTCTTTTCTTCATATTAGAGCTTATAGATTATGCTTCTCTTTCTAATGTACGGTACTAAAATACTCTAAACCGGAAATAATACTTTACTCATGACGCTTTAGGCACAACTATGCTTTTCATGACTTGTAGCAGTGGCGTTAGAAGTTTTTCCTTTTCTTCATATTAAAGCTTATAGATTATGCTTCTCTTTCTAATGTACGGTACTAAAATACTCTAAACCGGAAATAATACTTCACTCATGAAGTTTTAGGCACAACTATGCTTTTCATGACTTGTAGCAGTGGCGTTAGAAGCTTTTCTTTGCCTCATATTAGAGCTTATGGATTATGCTTCTCTTTCTAATGTACGTTACTAAAATATTATAAACCGGAAATAATGCTTCAATTTTACAAACCCAATGTAATTAAAGTAAGATAAACAATCGCTGCCTGGGTAGTTTCCTTGATATTTTAAGGATAATACCAGAGATGAATGAATAATATTGTCAGCAATCAACTCAAATATCAGTTCCTGGATGTCGCTGAAAGTCTCTTTGACGTATCTCGGCTATTGTCTTTAAAATATTAAAGAAAGTGTGCCCGGAAAAAGTTTATCTACCCCCACATTTTTTTCTTTTTTTTAGTATTTTGAGAAGAGACCCATCTGGTATATGTTTTTTTTGTGTTTTTTATTTCTCAAAAGTCCATTTACTCCCATATTTTTTTTTATTTTTTTAGTATTTTGAGAAGAGACCCATGTCTTGGTATCATGTCTTTTTTGTGTTTTTTTATTTCTCACTTTTTGCTGTATTAACTTAATTGATCTATTTCATTTCAGGATTACGGCGGGCACAAGCTAGGGATACGACGCAAACCACATTCCATTGGAGTTACAAAGCTATGAATCAACTGAGCATATCGCAGCTCAGATCTAATATGATCTCCGTATTTTTAAGCTCTAAGTGATGAATCCAAGGAAGATTTTAGTTTTCGTTTAATCAGGCCTTAAATCGTAAATTCAGTTTTTCTTAGGTAATCCTTTCTGGGTCGGAGGTAGTTTCGAGGTATTTTCCTAAAGTGTAGTTTGGTAAATTCTATTTTATGTCTCCTTTCTTCTAAATCAACCAAGCCTTGGTACGGTAATTGAGAAGATTCTGTATTTTAATAAAAATTAGTGAAGGACATAAAATCTAAAAAAAAATAGCTTTTATGTGTTTATTTTCGATAATCACTGGTTTTTTTGTATAAGTTTTTTTAGACGTGGCAAAGGTAGTAATTTTAGAATCAGTAATTTTAGTAGTTTTTTGGAATCAGCCTATCTATTTTGTAGCTGATTCTTTAAGATCAAAATGGGGAAACAACGTATTAATAAATTAGAAAATCAATAATTTTTGTAAAATAAATCAGTTATTCAATAAATAAGAAAATTCTACATCTCAAGAACGAGGTGATATGCCAAAAACGGATTCAATTTAATATTTTCTATTTAATATGATTAGTTGAGAAGATAGGGTTAAAATTTCAGTTTAATAGACAAATTCCTATATATTAATGTTAACGTCAGATGTAAATAGAAAAAGTCATAACGCCTTCTGGGGTACTACGGATGATATCAGCCTTGAATGCTACACGGTTTGCACTAGTAGTACTGCACGCTTAGACTACCAAGCAAAAATAATCCTCCCCGTCGTATCATCATAGGATTATTCATGCCTGAAAACCCCAATTTTCTAAGATTTGTTTTTAATTGTAAAGCTTTTATGACTGTGTCACATTTTCGTCAGTGCTGCAACCAGGGTTGTATCCAGAATTTTTGTTTGGGGGAAGGAGTTACAAAAAAAATATGCATCAAAAATTCGTTTGTATGAATTTTGTTTCTACGATTCGGACAGATTCTTTTTTTTCTGGGGGGGATCAAACCCACTACCCCCCCTCTTGTCACGGCCTTGGTTGCCACATTGAACTGTGAAAATAAATAAGAATACTTGGTTGAATTAGTGACAACCCTTTTTGCCGTTAACATTCAAGAATTAGTGACCTGTTAATTCCCAGAGACTACTACACATTCAAATTATAGGTGCATCTTTTTCAGTTGTTTGTCAGTTGTATTTTTTGCTGATCCTTAGCCCTCTTTTCTTTGTTTCCATTTTGCCCCCTGCTACTACCAAAAAACTACATATCATTATAATTAAAATTAAATTACCCATAATAAATTGAATTCCTGGTTTTTCCTATTTTTTTAAGATTATATGAACTCTTTAAGCTCAGCCAGAGTCGATCCAGCTCTTAATCAGTACCTGTGTAAATACGGACAAGGTAAATAGGGTGGATGTGTGAAAGCACAAGGTGGCTAGCCCCCAATGCCCCATTGCAGTTCCTGGCTGAAGGGCAATGAAATGGAGATCAGCACTGCCAGTTGTGACAATGAATTCTTTTTTTAAGATATATTTGAAGCTCTGTAAGTTTCCACTTAACCTAAAAAATCTCCTAATCTAAAAAATCAGATTTCATTGTCACAGTCCTTGGTACTTCAATGCTTCTTCTGCTAATTCAGAATACTCGTTGAAATAATATGTTGGGGCAAAACTTTCTTTCTTTTCACATTCTTCTTTTCACTTTTCCAATATTCTTTTTTTTTTAAAGAACGCTCTTTTCAAATATTCTATTCTTTTAAATATTCTTTAATTCTTTTTTTTTTCACAAAATACAAATTGTAACTGAAAGTGACAATAATCTGTGCAAAATCCTAAATACTAGCCCGACCTTCTATTATCGAAATCCAGTTAAATCTTTCGAAAATTGACGATATTTGTATATTCAATTAATTAGCTAGGTGTTTCCTAGGTATTTCCCTATCATTCTAGCTAAGAAGGCGCGTAAACTTTTAGCCCGGCATCTAACCACTTATTGATTGAGATCACTCAAAAATAAGGAGGCTAAACTGAAAAACCCATAACATTAACTGAAGAAAAATAAGATTTTATGCTAAATTGGATTTTTTTTCATTTTCAAAAATTTTGCAATGAGACTAATTGTAAGAACAAAAAAAAGCATTTTTGGTCAAGGCTATATTTAGCAAAAATCCTGGCTATGTCTTTGTTTTAGGTGTATTTAACTGGATTATTTTGTTTGCTTCAACGTAGTTGAAGTTCATTTCGCGCCTTTTTTTTTTCTTGCTCGTTCTTGCGGAAAAGTTGAGCCCCGATTGAGAAAATCTGCTCTTGGATGACATTTTTATTCTGATGATAGGATAATTTCTTCACTATTTCAAATATTTCGTACCGATTTTTTTGGATTGCATCTTTCTTTGTGAATTATTTATTATTATTAAATTTTTTATATTGTGTTAAACTCAAAGATAAACATAGTGTATTTTGATTTAGGATGGCCAATATATGAACAATGAAAGAATTAGAAACATTAGTAGCTTAAGTACGAATTTTAATGGAACGTGGTTTGCCCTCGGACATGCTTTTTTAAGTGAATTTTGATACATTATACAAGTGCGAAATGTGAATGTTTTTTGGAGTAATAAATATTTAGATATAAATTCTTTAGTATGAACTACTCGTTGAATTTACTGTTTTATATGTATTGCAAATAGAGAATGGTCAGTTCTCGCATTTGAAGGCCAAAGCTGTTTTAAGAAAGGAATCGAGAGGTTTTTGGGTGACCAAACAATTGTTCATCCAGACTACTCCATATCCCCCTTCCCCTCTACTCTTTAGATCAAATCCTCACTCCATAGCTCCTCAGACACGCAACTCCCACCGTTCTATTGGTAATTTCTACTACTAAATGATAATTTAAATTATTGGTGATTTCTCATTTTTTATCTTCTGGTAATCTATACCTGGTAAATCTGTGAATTCTATTGGTAATTAAATAAAAAAAACAAGTTTTTTTAATGAAAGTAAGGAGCAACATTAAAACTTAAAACGAACAGAAATTACTCCGTATATGAAAGGGGCTTTTCCTCTTCAACGCCCCGCTCTTTACGCTAAAGTTTGACTCTCTCTTAACTCTATTTTTAAAAATGTAAGAAACTTTAGCTTAAACTTAAAGAGCGGGGCGTTGAGGAGGAAAAGCCCCTTTCATATACGGAGTAATTTCTGTTCGTTTTAAGTTTTAGTGTTGCTCTTTACTTTTATTTAAAAAAACTTGTTTTTTTTTAATTTAATTTATGGACGTTTTTGAATTAATATATGTTTTGATCTTGGCTCTCCGCACACAAATAATTAAAACGAAATTTGCATATTAATTAATTGCAATTAATCAGAAGATTTTGAGAGAAAGGAGCGAGGGAGGAAGCCTAGTTGCCCTCCAGTTCTCTTCCCACGTAACCCCCCCCCCCCCTCAACTCTCCCCCTAAACCAAAAAAATCCCCCTGAAAACGTGTGTACACTTCCCAGTAATCATTACTATATGTAAACACAGGTCAAAGTTTGTAACTTGCAGCCCCTCCCACGGGGACTGCAGGGGAGTAAGTCGCCCCTAAAGACATAGGACATGGTTTTTCGACTATGGTGAATAAAATGGCTATCTCAGAATTTGGACCCGGTGACTTTTGGGGAAAATGAGCGTTGGAGGGGGCCTAGGTGCCCTCCAATTTTTTTGTCACTTAAAAAGGGCACTAGAACTTTTAATTTCCGTTAGAATGAGCCCTTTCGCGACATTCTAGGACGACTCAATCGATACGATCACCCCTGGAAAAACAAAACAAAAAAAACAAATAAACACGTATCCGTGATCTGTCTTCTGGCAAAAAATGCGAAATCCCACATTTTTGTAGATAGGAGCTTGAAACTTCTACAACAAGGTTCTCTGATACGCTGAACCTGATGGTGTGATTTTCGTTAAGATAGTATGACTTTTATGGGGTGTTGCCCCTATTTTCTAAAATGAGGCAAATTTTCTCAGGCTCGTAACTTTTTATAGGTATAACTGATCTTGATGAAACTTATATATTTAAAATCAGCATTAAAATGCAATTCTTTTGATGTAATTATTGGTATAAAAATTCCATTTTTTAGAGTTTCGTTTACTATTGAGCCGGGTTGCTCCTTACTACAGGTCGTTACCACGAACTGTTTTATTTAAACTATTAATGATTTATTATTTGCATCTTCTGGTAATCTTGCCTGGAAAATGTGGTAAATCTATTGGTAATTTAAACTATTAGTGATTTCTTATTTACATCTTCTGGTAATCTATGCCTAGAAAATGTTGTAAATCTATTGGTAATTTTAAACTACTGGTAATTTCTTATTCGCATCTTCTTTTTTTCGTGTTTATGCTACTTTAGTAGAGCCAACGGAAGAAGAATAAGATCGTGAAATATCAACAGGTAATCTTAATTCAAAAGAAGATCTTGATAGATCATAAGACAATGCGAAATTTTGTATTATGACAGTAAACTTTGAAAAAAAAACTTTTTATTGAAACATTAGTAAACGTCCGAATAATGTGGCTTCCATTCCGGTGACCTTTATCAACAGGAAAAAAAAGAGAAAGTGAAACTAGATATAACAAACAAACACGAAGCAGAATATAACATAAGAAGATGACAAAAATTAAACACTATAAAAAGAAATTAGGAAAGGAATTCATCAAGATCGTGTTCAGTTGTGTCCCAGATTGGGAGCCCCCTCCTGGAATTTTTGTTCAACTCGTAAAAAGTAACAATAATGAATGTAAACAAATTTTTGATGCGTTTTTTTAAGTTTTCCTTTTGTAGACGTCCCCCCCCCCCCGCAAAAATTCTGGATACGGACAGAATTCTTATAGGGAAGAATTTACTTGTTGTTTTGAAAAAAAAATCCTAATGTGGTAACCAAATATTGGCACAAGGCAGGGAAGCTGCTGTTTTTTATTCGAGGGGGCGCCCAATTTCTGCCTCTTGGTGTACTTCTCTGAAGGCTATATATGCCGTACAATTCCGCCACACTCGGTTCAGACGCCTCACCTGGTGTACGTGACTTCTGAAAGTCGGTGCCCCTTCGATTTTATTATCTATGATAGAGATTATCTTCTGATTGGGTTCTACATTTCTAACAACTCACTGCAGCATCATGGCGTCTGAGGCCAACACTCCTCCTCCATCCCAATCTATCCAAAGTCTTCCTCTTGCACACTCCCAACAGGTTAATTTTTCCTTAAATTCTTTCTTCTGACCTCCTCCTAGACAATTCGAAACGACCTGCTTATCGTTTGGCCTAGGATGGTTGGCCGATCTTTGGCAATCTGTCATCCGCAGTAAGTGTTCAAACTTTCTTTCATTATAGCCCTAGAAAGCGGGATAGAACCACACTTTATAATTTTCCTAAATCTCTAGGTATTTGCTCTTTTTCAAATCATATCAAAGCACATCTGTCGAACTTCACAACCATCATATTTAAAAATTCGCAAAATAAATTATCCTTCACCTTCAAAGTGTCACAGACTTTTTCATTCTTTTTCATATCATTTCCTGTAACTTAATCATTGTTTTGTCCATTCTCAGAATGTCAAATAAAACAATATTTTCATTTAAGATCTTGCGTGTAATCTTGCACATAGATCTTCCTTATAATACAATCAGGACAGGTCAAAAGCCCTATTATACTGATATATTTGAAAAATGGAATGAATTATCCTTTGCTAAACGGGCGGAAATTACGGTGACACTTTAAATCTGCATTAATAAGGTTTGTTTCATTTTGACCTTTATTTTGACGCCTGGGATTTCACCCCTAGTTATTTGTCACTATTTCTAGTACTTTTTTTTATATTGCATAAGCAAAAAAGAAAATCACTAAATCAGCACATAAATCACTGGATCTGAAGAAAATCTTTAAATCAACTGAAGAATCACTAAAATCTAGTGATTCTTTTTTGCCGGGTGTGAGTACTTTATAGCCCAATTTTCGGACTATTGGCAATCGGCTAGAACGAGTTTTTTTAAGTTCGCTGTCTTAGTTACAAATGTTACCTGTTTTTATTTTATTTTAAAGTGCCAAAGACAGTGAAAGTGAATTCTGACTTGTTTGAACTGATTAAGTGGAAACTTACGCAATTGTATAATGAAAAGAGAAATCACCAATGCAACAGCACAAACACACTAAAAAAAAGAAAAAAAGGAAGACAAATTTTGAAAGGAAGAAAAAGGAAAAATTTTTGGAATGATATCGTGTCTCAGAGCTCTTATCTTAAATCCCAACCGGATCCGGTGACATTGCGGGGAGTTGGGGGGAACCTAAATCTTGGAAACCCTTAGAGTGGAGGGATCGGGATGAAACTTGGTGGGAAAAATAATCACAAGTTCTAGATAGGTGATCGACATAATTGGAACGGATCTGCTCTATTGGGGGGGGGGGGGGGTTAATTCTGAAAAATTAGAAAAATGAACGGATCCGCAAAATTAGAAAAAATGAACGGATCCACTCTCTTTGGGGGAGTTGGGGGGAGGTTGATTATGAAAAATTAGAAAAAACGGGATATTTTTAACTTACGAAGGAGTGATCGGATCTTAATGAAATTTGATGTTTGGAAGGATATCGTGTTTCAGAGCTCTTATTTTAAATACCGACTGGATCCGATGACATTGCGGGGAGTTGGGGGGACCTGAAATCTTGGAAAACGCTTAGAGTGGAGGGATCGGGATGAAACTTGGTGAGAAAAATAATCACAAGTCATATATACGGGATTGACATAACCGGAACGGATTCGCTCTCTTTGAGGGAGGGGTAAAGGTTAATTCTAAAAAAAAATAAAAAATGAGGTATTTTTAACTTAAGAAGGAGTGATCGGATCTTAATGAAGTTTCATATTTAGAAGGACCTCGTAACTCAGATCTGTTATTTTAAATCCCGACCGGATCCAGTGTCATTGGGGGGGGGGGGCAGAAATCTTGGAAAACGCTTGAGGCGGAGAGATCAGGATGAAAACGCTTAGAGGGGAGAAATCGGGATGAAACTTGATGTGAAGAATAAGGACAAGTTATAGTTATGTGATTGACATAATTGACGGATCCGTTCTCTTTAGGGGAGCTGGGGGTTGTTAATTTGGAAAAATGAGAAAAATTGAGGTGTTTTAACTTAAGAACGGGTGACCGGATCTTTATGAAAGTTGATACTTAGAAGGAACTCATGTCTCAGAGCTCTTATTCCAAAACCAGATCTGTTGACATTCGAGGGGGAAACTGGAAATCTTGGAAAACACTTATAAATGTCGTAGATACGTGATTGATGTAACCTGACTGGATCCGCTTTCTTTGGGGGAGTTAGGGGGTGGGGTTCAGTGCTTTGGCGAGTTTGGTGCTTCTGGACGTGCTAGTATGATGAAAATTGGTAAACGTGTCAGGGAGCTGCACAAATTAACTTGATAAAGTCGTTTTCCCCGATTCGACCATCTGGGGGGCTGAAGGGGGTAGGAAAAATTCGAACAATTGAGGTATTTTTAACTTATGAGGGGGTGATCGGATCTTAATGAATTTTAATATTTAGAAGGACCTCGTGACTCAGAGCTCTTATTTTAAATCCCGACCGGCATTAAGCTTCTGATTTTCCTTTTAAAGCAATCTATTTATTCTTAGAATTTTGACAGAGCTCATACCATATGAGCTCTTGGCTCTTCCGACCTCGTCACAAGTGCCATATGAGCTGTTAGCTCTTGTTCTGGTTTACTGTGGCTCTGCCATGAAAACTTCTCAATTTAAAACATCTAGAGGAAAATTGCAGCTTGTTGGTATAAACAGATCCAAGATGGGTCCTAGGAAAAAAATACTGTTATTTCTTTGTTCTTCATGAACAACACACCTTTCTAAAAATAATTTGAGAATTTGAAATATATATTTCCCCTACTCCTACATTTTCGTGAACTGAAGCTACTGGTCTCCACTACTTTATCGAGGGTATAGGAAAAAACTGAGATAGGTTGGGAGGTGGGGATTGGAGACTATAATTTTGCGACTATGTAATACATAGAAAATATTACTTCGAGTGCTCGCTAAGGGTATTCCTGTGAACTTTTGTACTTTACGAAAAAGAAGAGGACGGGGGGAGTAGAATTTTTTAAATTAAGTTTAATGAAGATACAAAAAAGTGTCTTTCAAAATTTGGGGGGTGCACTTTTTTTAGTTTTTTGTTTAATGTAAAACAAAACAAGGTATTTTCCAAAGTCTAAAGGGGTGTATAATCTTCCTTCCCTAATTGTTACCCCTCCCAGTGAGATGCTATTCAAAGCCCCATTCGTGATAATTCAGTCTCAAATATTTGGCAAACCTTAAATAACAGAGCTAGGTAGTTTTTAGGTAAAAAATTTCTCTTCTTGGGCAGAATCATTTTGACAATAAAACTTACTTTCCTTTTTTATAAGATAATTTTGAAGAGGCTAAAATATGCATGGTTTCTACCCTTAAAGAGATCCGAAAGATAAAATAGAGTTCCAAAGTGCTTAACAAACAACTTTAAATTATGATTACAAGTTTTAAGTATGATTCTGCTTTCTGATAATTTCCGTAAACGTAAATGCTTACATTTAATAATAATAATATATCTAATAATTTAATTATACAGTGGTATGGTTTTCATAAATGAGCAGCGAGTGATCCCAATAGGTCCATAGGTTATGGGTCCATAGGTTCTTTTGGCAATTTCTAAGAAATGGCTTTCAAAAACTTTACCCTTTTTTTGTAAAAGCATTAGCAGATTATTTGCCAAGTTCTATCAATTTAAACATTTTGTGTCGCAAAACAAATATCGCTACTATTACGATGAACCTAAGTGAGGCTTCAATGTCATTCCAAAACTGCTTTTCCTGAAATCTACATATTTTAATTGAAAAAAATGCTACTTAATTTTCCACATGCCTGAAAGCTCTTACTTGATGCGCTTAATTTTGTCCGAGACATTGCAGATATGTTAATTTTCCTACGTGGATGCATTTAATGTCTTTTAATTTCAATATCCCCCTCAACGCTTCCTTTAAGTTACGCTTAAAAACCCTTAGCATGCAGTCTTTGGAGTAAAATCAGTATAGGCTATAGCTCGTAAAAAATGATTGATCAGGTCTATCTTTGAGATAAATGTTCAACTTGCATTTGTTCCTGGAACCTGGCCAAGTTTTTTGATATAATTAAATAAAAAAAAACGAACAGAATTTGTTCCTGTTCAGAAAAACAGAAAAACGAACGAACGAAGAGAAATTACTCCGTATATGAAAAGGGCTTTTCGTCCTTAACGGCCCCGCTCTTTACACTAAAGTTTGAATCTTTCTCTTAACTCTACTTTTTAAAATAGTAAAAAACTTTAGCGTAAAGAGCGGGGCGTTGAAAAGGAAAAGTCCTTTTCATATACGCAGTAATTTCTGTTCGTTTTAAGTTTTAACGTCGCTCCTTACTTTTAGTAAAAAAAACTTGTTTTTTTTATTTAATTTCTGGATGTTTTTGAATTAATGCATGTTTAGATCTTGGCTCTCCGCATATAAATAATTAAAACAAAATTTGTACGTTAATTTTTTTTTTTGCTAAATGGCTTTCTCGCAGTATTAATCGGAAGATTTTGAGAAAAAAGGAGCGAGGGAGTAGGCCTAGTTGCTCTCCAATTTTTCGGTTGCTTAAAAAGGCAACTAAAACTTATAATTTCTTAAGAAAGTTTTCATTAGTAAAAAATATACGTAATTTACAAATAAACTTACGTAACGAACTTCCATATTCGTATGTTATTATTGCGTATATGAGGGGGTTCGCCCCTTCGTCAATACCTCGCTCTTTACACTAAAGTTTAAATTTTGTTCCAGTTCCTTAAGAATGACCCATCCCCCTGAGTCACAAAGGCTGTAGAATAAATAGTTGAAATTACTAAAAATACTTTAGCTTAAAGAGCTTGGTATTACGAGGAGGTAAACCCCTCATATGCGTAATAATTTCTGTTCGTTTTAAGTTTTAATGATGCTCCCGTGAAAACGTGTGTACACTTCCCAATAGCCATTACTATATGTAAACACGGGTCAAAATTTGTAACTTGCAGCCCCTCCCACGGGGATTGTGGAGGAATAAGTCGTCTCTAAAGACATAGTTATTAGGTTTTTCGACTATGGTGAATAAAATGGCTATCTCCGAATTTTGATCTGGTGACTTTGGGCAAAAAATGAGCGCGGGAGGGGGCCTAGGTGCCCTCCAATTTTTTTAGGTCACTTAAAAAGGTCACTAGAACTTTTAATTTCCGTTAGAATGAGCCTTCTCGCGAAATTCTAGGACCACTGAGTCGATAGGATCACCCCTGGAAAAAACAACAACGAAAAACCAAAAAAAAAACAAAACAAACAAACAAATAAACACGCATCCATGATCTGTCTTCTAGCAAAATATGCGAAATTCCACATTTTTGTAGATATGAGCTTGAAACTTCTATAGCAGTGTTCTCTGATACGCTGAATCTGATGGTGTGATTTTTGTTAAGATTGCTTGACTTTTAGAGGGTGTTTCTCCCTATTTTCTAAAATGAGACAAAATTTCTCAGGCCCATAAGTTGTGATGGGTAAGACTAATCTTGATGAAACTTATATATTTAAAATCAGATTTAAAATGCGATTCTTTTGATGTAACTATTGGTATCAAAATTTCGTTTTTTAGAGTTTCGGTTACTATTGAGTCGGGTCGCTCCTTACTACAGTTCGTTAAGACAAACTGTTATATAAATATCTATGTACATAATCAGGTCATTTCTTCAGTGTAAAATTCGTAGTTCAGAACCAATGAGCGCTTGAGTCATTTAAAGTTTAAATTATCATTGTGATTAGCTAATGGCAGTTTGGTACAGCAGAGTCTCAAAGCGAACTAAATAGTAAGCCCAGCCAGAAAAACAAAACAAAAAAGATTTTACTTTACACCATGAGTAGCTACATAAGTTTACCCCCATTTGGGTTACATTGAAAGCCATTCAAATGAAACTTTCAGAGGTATATTGAGTCAACATAACTGCAATTATGTGCATTCGAGGGGTGCTTCTTGCCGCATAGAGAAGTTTGTTCGTTTTAAGCTATAAATTACAGAAACTGATGCTATACATTAGAGCACTTGAAGCTAGAAATTAGAATATTTTAAGGTTGCGTGTGGGGTAGTTGTATTATCCATCCTCAAATTAGCAGAAATGCTGCCCCGCAAAGGATTTGAAACTTCATTCAAACAGCCTGATAATTCCTCTTCTATATCTTTTCGATACATGGTATTTAGAAAGGTTTTTAGCCTAAAGTATCTCTTTAGTGGGTTCAGTCTAAGTGTTTTTGATAGTTTTGTATCGGAGCACAGTGAACTTTGTAGATCGAAAGTGTTTTCGGGGAATTGCTTGGTGGGGACATTGCCATAAAGAAGATAGGCGATTAAGTGCGACAAATCGTCGATAAATCTGTATTTGTTGTTACGTTCTACCAGCGAGTAGTTGATGATGGTAAGAAACGTTATTCCTGCCAGTTTCATCCCTTGCGGGGCACCGCATGTTATTTTACTCCATTCTTCAAATTTCCATCTTCAAATTTCCCTGAGTTTTGGAGATTTTCCCCTCAAATTTGTAAAACTGCAGTGGAAATGCTGAATTCTAACTTGGTGAACGGTAAATTAAACCTTTCAAGGTATTAATAGAAGTCAAGTTCTGTATCATCTGGAATCTTAGAAAGTAGGAGTTCGTTCAAAGAAAATTCCAAAAATGGATCCAGGATTTAAAACATGACCCACGGAGGTTTTGAGTCTCCCATATCTACTGCTTCACTTTTATAAGCCTTAGAATATTTTATAGATGATTGTCCTATACATGTCTTAACTTCAGGGTTGGCTCTACCACATAGACGACCGCTTAGGGTGCCAGGGGATGTTGGTCGGCTACGATTGCTTATAAGAGCAGGTCGTGAAAATATGATGAAAATTTTTTTTTAGAATTTGACTTTTTTTCAATAATCCTGGCTCTATTTTTAGTCATATATATATATATATATATATATATATATATATATATATATATATATATATATATATATATATATATATATATATATATATATATATATATATATATATATATATATATATATATATATATATATATATATATATATATATATATATATATATATATATATATATATATATATATATATATATATATATATATACTAGCTGTTGGGGTGGCGCTTCGCGCCACCCCAACACCTAGTTGGTGGGGGCGCTTCGCGCCCCCCCCCAAGCCCCCCCGCGCGCGTAAGTCGTTACGCGCCATATTAGTTACGCGCCATTGTAGTTGTGTCCCTATGTCCCACCTGTGAATATAGATATATATATATATATATATATATATATATATATATATATATATATATATATATATATATATATATATATATATATATATATATATATATATGTTTTTAACTACGTAAAACTTGCGAATATACAACATTCTTTGCTGTCCCATTGTCTGTGCATATAAATAGATTGTCAGGTTTACCGACTCTTGAACATGCAACATATAATGGTCCATGGGAAAACAATCCGTATTCAGATCTATACCTCATGATTCTAATGATTGCCCTTGAGCTTTGTTGATGGTGATTGCTAATCGACCATTCCCTGAGTCGCCATCGTCATTTATATATCCCCCTGTGCACCCCGGCGTCCCCTTTGTAGTTATGTCCCTGTGTCCCGGTCGCCATTTATATTCCCTGTGTCCCGGTCGTCATTTGTGTCCCGGTGTTCCAGTCTGTGATTTCTCTTTGAGTGTCCCGGGCGTCATTTATATTCCTTGTGTCCCGGTTTCCCGGTCGTCATTTATATCCCCCTGTGCCCCCCGGCGTCCCCATTGTAGTTGTGTCCCTGTGTCCCGGTCGTCATTTATATTCCCTGTGTCCCGGTCGTCATTTGTATCCCGGTGTCCCGGTCTGTATATACATTCGTTTTTTTAGTTTTGTTTTTCTCCTTTATTTTTTTCCTTTTTTCTTTTTTTTCTTTTTTAGTTTATTTAGATTTTTAGATTTTTTAGTTTTTAGTTTTTTTGTAGTTTTTACCATTTTTTTAGTTTTTTTAGTTTTTTTTTTTACTTATGTCCTGGTCGTCATTTATACTCCCTGTGTCCCGGTCGTCATTCGTGTCTCGGTGCTTTGTTGATTGCTAATTTATATTATATTTATATTTAAATTTTTTATATTTATTAATATTTTTTTAGTTTTCTTTTTCTCTTATTTTTCAGTTTTTTCCTTTTTTTTAGTTTTTTCTTTTTTAGTTTTTAGTTTTTTTTTGTTTTTTACCTTTTTTTAGTTTTTTTAGTTTTTTTAGTTTTTTTATTAGTTTTTAGTTTTTTTTAGTTTTTGCCTTTTTTAGTTTTTTCAGTTTTTTTTAGTTTTTAGTTTTTTACCTTTTTTTAGTTTTTTTTAGTTTTTTAGCTTTTTTAGTTTTTTTCTTTTTAGTTTTTTTTCGTAGTTTTTACCTTTTTTAGTTTTTTTTCTTCTTTTGTATTAGTGTGAAATAATTCAGACGTCATATGCGGACAAACACGACGTCACTCGACAGACAGACAGACAGACATAACCCACAAACAACTTATTTTTATATATATTTATTCATATTTTTTTAGTTTTCTTTTTCTCTTTTATTTTTCAGTTTTTTCCTTTTTTTTAGTTTTTTTCTTTTTAGTTTTTAGTTTTTTTTAGTTTTTTACCTTTTTTAGTTTTTTTTAGTTTTTTTAGTTTTTTAGCTTTTTTAGTTTTTTTATTAGTTTTTATTTTTTTTGTAGTTTTTGCCTTTTTTTATTTTTTTCATTTTTTTTTTAGTTATTAGATTTTTACCTTTTTTTAGTTTTTTTTAGTTTTTTAGCTTTTTTAGTTTTTTTTTCTTTTTATTTTTTTTTGTAGTTTTTACCTTTTTTAGTTTTTTTCTTCTTTTGTATTAGTGTGAAATAATTCAGACGTCATATGCGAACAAACATGACGTCACCTGATCCACACATCCACAGACAGACAACTTATTTTTATATATATAGATATATATTTAGAAAAGGTGAATTCAATTCCTAATCCCTGCAGCTGGAAGCTTTTCTCCCGTACAGGGCTACCCATCTTGTCCTTTTTCATGACTATCAATGCTCACTTGGTCTTCATTCCCGTAATTGTCCTCGTGCTGTTTGGATTTGAATTTTTAACTGAAGAACTTATATAGCTGAGGGTCAAATTGGAAATTTGATTTTGTAACATCTTTTGTGGTGCTGTGCAATGTGGTGCTTGTGGTGGTGTGGTGCAATATTTGGAACGAAGAGCTATGAGCGATATCCAGACGAGTTACCAAGCAGTAAACCACAAAGAACGTTATTGATTAAGTATTCAATTCTTATGCTCCTTTGCGGGTTCTCCTAACGCCACCAGTGTCCCTATTATCGTGAGACAGAACCGTTCCTGGAGGGGGAGCAACCGGGTCAGCTGCCCCAGGGGCCGCTGCTGGGGGATTGTCCACTTTGATCAAATTTTTCACTTTGATTCGGCATGTTTTGCTTATATTTGAGTCGTGAGGGGCTGTTGTAACTAATTTTTTCCCGGGCGCCACCATCCCTAGCAACGGCTCTAGCTGAAGGTCATAAGAATTTGCTTCCGGTTATCTATGACCAAAAAAGTATTTTTGGACTAGCTTCAACATCCATTGAGAAAAGTGTAAATAATCATGAAATTATTCTTATTTTCTAACTATAAATAGTGAGTCTAAAATAAAATTGATGTTTGTGTTTTAGATATCATATTGTTTAATGGTAGAATTATAAGGGGGAGGGGGCATTTAGAAATGCTTCTACCTACGAGTGAGAAACTCTTGAGACTTAAGGCTTAAATTCGGCAAATAAATACCTGTTTCTTTAATTTCGGTTTGAGTATACTATTTTTACTTCTAGATTTTGAAAACATAATCTAAATGGTTTGCCTTGGATCTTAAGCCCTGTTAAAAAATTTTATATTTTTTTTAGACTGCAGAGACATTTTTAGAGACTCTTCAGTATTTATGAGAGGCATGCGGCTAAAAGTTCCAATTGAGTTCCCCTTTGGGCAGATCTACAAGTAGTATCTTCAAAATTATGTTCCTATTTTGGAAAAGGACACAGTAATTCTTGTCAGACAGAAAGCACCTATGGTTTTCATCAGGCTTGGATCCAGGGAAGGCTGGGGGTCCCTGGACCCTCCCCCAAGAATCTTTTCCTGTGCCTTCGTTCCTTTTTTTCCTCTTCTAAGTAAACTTGTCAATTTTGTTAATTATTGATGCCCTTGTCACATTGCTCCTCCACCCCAGCATGTTCCTCTAGATCCACCTTTGGTTTTTAAAATACTTTTAAACATGCCAAGTCATCTGACTTTGTGTAAAACATTTGAATAGCATAGATTATGCGAGATGTATAACTATTAGTTAGTACAGCTACAGAAAACAAACCCTTTTTAAAGGCCTTATTTAAATTCCATCTAAAATTAATACAAACAGGTTGTACTTAGGGATGCTATTTCATGAAAATGAAGGGAGCGAGGATTTTTTCCCCATTTTTAACGAAAAAAGGGAAACTTTGAATCCAGGGGAGTGGGAATTTTTTCCCAGTTTTTTCAACAAAAATACCACAAAAGGAATTTTTCAGAATTTAGGTGAGCAATTGCCCTTCTAACCGCCTTGCCCTTTAAATAGTGTCCCTGTACTTAGTTGTACTTAGGCATGCTATTTCATGAGAATGAAGAGAGCGAGGATTTTCCCATCCATTTTTTTAACGAGAAAAGGAAATCTTTGAATCCAGGGGAGTGGGTATTTTTGCCGTTTTTATGGCACTTGATATCTACCAAGTGACATATAGCGATCGCAAATTCTGTCCGTCGGTCGGTCTATCTGTTTGTCAGTCTTTCTGTCCCGGCTTTGCTAGTTTAGGCGCTTCCAGGCAAGCTAGGACGATGAAATTTGGCAGGCGTATCACGAACCAGACCAGATTAATTTGAAAATTGTCTTTTCCCCGTTTCGACCACCTGGAAGGAGTGGGGGGACGGTTAAATCGGAAAAATTAGAAAAAATGAGGTATTTTAACTTACGAAAGGGTGATCGGACCTTAATGAAATTTGATATTTAGAACAATATCGTATCTCAGAGCTCTTATTTTGAATCCCGAACGGATCCGGTGACATTTGGGGGAGCCTAGAATCTTGAAAAATGCTTAGAGTGGAGGGATCAGGATGAAACTTGGTGGGAAAAATAAACAGAAGTCCTAGATTCGTTATTGACATAACCTGAACGGATTCGCTCTCTTTGTGGGAGTTGGGGGGAGGGTTAATTCTGAAAAATTAGAAAAAATGAGGTATTTTTAACTTACGAAGGAGTAATCGGATCTTAATCTTTTTTAGTTACTTAAAAACTATTATTAATTCTTATTCTAACGAAGCTTGGAACAACATTTTGAGTTTTTGCGACAGTTATATTTTAATGTCGTTGGACAGTAGAGCGTCTTTTTCTCAAGGTAATTTATATTTATGTTAATTTAACCCTTAACTTTATTCAAAGATGTCACACTATTTCCAATTTTAATGCCTCAAAAGAGCAGCTTTCATTCACCCGTTGAAGGTGCCGTACAAACCTTGATTTGTATTCAAAATCAAGCATGGAAATCTAAAACCGAACACCTTATTATGCTACCTCTGTCTGTTAGACCTGTCCGTGGTGGAAATGAAAATACTATTTGTGAAATTAACACTCAGTTTCAGTTGTGGGCTAGTTTGGGCGTCAATTACCGCTAAATTCGGAAAGATTTATCCCACCTCTCTACAAAATACTATGAGCCAATTTATAAATTACAAGGATCACCGTATATATCTTCCAAGGATAAGTTCTCCCATACAATTTAACTGTCCTACAGTCCATGAGTTGCAATTTAGTCTTCTTCCTTTGTGGTGCCTTTAGTCGGATAAAAGCGATTCATAGTTTTGGCCATTACTATGAATGAAGATGCTCAACTGGCAACACTAACCAACACGTGCCGAACAAAAATGAAATGAAAGGGCGGAGCCAGCCTTTATTTTTTATGAACAATCGCATTTCATTATTTTCATCAGTCGTTTTTTTTAACTTTCTTTGGAATATGTGCGAAATAAAAGAAATTTTTGTGTAAAGTTGTGGATTTGGAGTATCTTTTAATTAATAATCGGAGAAGGAAAAGTTTGCAGCTTCAAATATGGTGATTTTTCATAATAATATATATTTGTTTAGTGTAGACATAGATTTAGTCCTTTTCAGTTTAGGCCAGAATTCTAGAAAAAACTCAGAAGATTAGATAAATATAGGCCTAAGCTACTGAGTAATAAATTACGAAAAATTCTAAATGAGGAGAATTCTGCCATATTGCAAATTAGGCTCAGCATTGTCAACAATAGGCAATAAGTGCTGCCAAGAAATTACAAACAAGTGCTATATTGGTGTCCAGGATGAATTCCTGATTCTAATTATCTGTCCTGTTTTTAGCTACCTCATTATTGAATTAATCCAAAAATTCACTAGCAAATTTATAGGCTATTAGGATTATGGTTAGGAATTAGAATGTAAGCTAAATTTTACAGCAGTGATTCACCTATTATATTTGGGAAGAACTGGCATGTTCATAAATTGAGAGAAAGAGTAGTCAATCTGAACTTGTTCCAGTTAAACATAGGAATAGGGACACAATTAGTGATAAGGAAAGAGTCAAAGAGAGATAGGCAGCCCACTTTAAGAATGTACTAAAGCAAGATACAGTTGCAGGAAAAGATATAGAGGAAAACAGAACAGTTTATGATACAACTGATTCAAATTTAATGCTAAGTCAATATTTTGCTGTCATCTACATATAGATTTAGGGACTGCCCCTCCCCCAGAAATATTTTAAGATCCCAAAAATTACTCTTCTAAATTTTAAAATACCTACCTATATCATTCCTAAAAATGAATCACTTTACTTTACCCTCCCCCCTCTTAAATAGCAACAAAGATCCCACTGCCTTTCCATCATAAACATCAACAACAATAAGAACAATAGGGAATTGTTTTTGAAAGACTGTGCAATTCTATATTGGAATGAATTTTTTGACCCTATGTTCTAGGGTTGTCCTCAGAAAAACATAAATATATAGAAGAAAAGAGAATTACAATGACATACAACCATCAAAACTAAAATATAAAAAAAAAAAAAAAAAACAGTACCAGCATCCTAATTCAGAAAAGGTTCAACCAGGACATTGTAGTTGTGTTATTCCAAGCCTCTTTTTTTAGATGTTTATGTTTTGGTGATGACAGCCATTGGACATACAATCCAAGTATTCATTCAAATATGGAATTCCATTGTCTTGCAAAACAAAATTCCTATAGTTCTTCTTGTTATGCCTCTCTTCCCTCTAATAGTATAAATATATGGTAAAATTCTACTTTAGTGACTTTTGGCTATCTTGGAAAGGGGCTAGGTTGGGAAAATGAAACTGTCAGGGATGGGTCTACAGGCTAAAGAATTTCCTGGGAAGGTATTTTGAAGTGCCCACCTCTACTCCTTCTCCCTCTAGAGGGCCCTGAAATTTGCCTACATGACAGGTCTATACCTATTGAAATTTTGACAAAACAACATTTTACTTTAATTTTCAGTTACCAGTTGCTTTTTCTCTGCCTTTAGCTCTGAAAATGCTATTCCTGTTATCGAGTTTATATGTCAAATTGTGTCTGTATGCTGGTTTTTCCCAACCAGCCTAGTTTTACATTGTTGACCAACTGTTGGGAAGAAATAGTGCAAACCAACAGAGTCAGCAAATCTGTGTTTATTATCTAAAGTGAAATCCTGGCATTAGAATGGAGGACCTGGAATACCATTGTACAGGTACTAATTGTTATTTTTGGAAAGAACATTGAATTGGGATCAGAGGGTATATTTTTTTCTATCTGATTTCTGTCTCATAACATGAACCTATTACAAAAAATCAAATATATTTAAGGAGAAGCAAAGTTGAAAAATTTTAATAAACACCTTTTTTAGGCCCCAAAATTAAATTCGTAGTGGCAGCAATTGGTATATATGGAAAGAGTATTAAAAGATGCGTTAGGTAATATGTTTATCTGTTAGCTTGTAAATTAATTGAAACCCCTTAAATTTATTCTAATTAGTTTAGTGAATTAACTGTTGATGGGAAATAAGTAATAAAATAATAATAAAAAACATCAAAATCAATAACCATTCTATATATCCGAGGGACTAGGCCTATATCCAGCATCACTGAAAAGTGAAAAATTAAACCAAGTAAGATTTTAAATCAGTATTACAGAAACGTTAAATTAGGCTAGGTTAATAATGAATGAATTTATTGATTACTTGTCAAATTAATAAAAATAATGGCAGAGCAAAGAAAAAAACTGAAGAAAAATCACAAAACAAAGGAGTCAACAAATAAACCAAATATTACATATAAATCAACAATACAACTAATAAAACAAATTACCCTGTTATTGTAGAAGTAAATTGTGCCACTTGTGGTTATGAACCTTTGAATTATGATTTGAAATTTGCTTCGCAACAGTTACAAGTGGTTCTACGATCCTATAGTATTTAATCAGTTTTTTAGTTCACCTTCCCAGGTGAACTTCACCTTCCCAGGGGGGAAGGTGAAGTACATCAATGCCCATGGCAAACTTGAAATAATGGGACCTATTTTTTTTTTGAGTTAACATCTTCCAAAAGGGTGTGTAATAAAGAATCTATTAGGTAGTTCAACAGCATCTTCAGGTCACCAGGGTGAGAGGGGCTGAAAAAACTGATTTAAAAATGCAGAGCTACATTTTTTTTGCCCAGTTTGTATATTATTGTACAAGCATATATTAATAAATCACAAGAGAAATTACTTCAGGAACATATTTATAGTTCATGTTAGACCCAGGGACAGCAAGAGAACTCTAAGAGTCCTGCTTTACCCCTTCATACATCCTTCAGATTAGGGGGTGTTAGGAATGTAAAATTGTTCTGCTAAACAAATGAAACTTTTGGCGTGCTTTTATTAAAAAAGCCTCATTTCAATTAATTTATTATTTTCTACGTTTTATTAAGGAATGATGTTAACTTAATTTTACTAAAGAGGAATGTACAAACTTCTCTTGCTATATTTAGGAATGATTCCTTCATTGACCAAGTTAAGCAATGATTACATTAACCTGGTCTATAAGAACTTTGATATTACCTATACGTGTGTTGTTGGGGAGGTGGGTAAGGATACTAGGTACTGCTATTATTTAAGTCCAAACCTTTGTGTAACCCTGAGCTAACCTGGTACAACATGCTCAAAAACTCCACTATATTTTCTTATAAAGTAATTATTTTATATAGATTTTATTTTATAGTAATTTTTCATTTATATTTATTTTATTAATTTTATGGCAAAATATTTTATAGGAATGATTATAAAATTTTTTTTAAAATAGGCTATTCGTTATTTGGGGCCCTTGTCTGAGAGGCAGGTAAAATTACATTCCCAGATTTAGCCCAGGGTTTACAATTAGTCTGCAAAAATCTTGAATATCACCTTCAGTGTAGTGAAGTATGTGCTCCTGGCATGATGTTGCTATCAGGGGGCGTAAATTTACCCCTAGATTAATCCCCCCTAAATTTTCGTGAATTGACGCAGCTAGTGGTAGGTAGGTAGGTAATTTTATTCAAAAAACAATACAATAAACTTTCATTCATGAGCTAAAAAAAATTTTAGTGACTGATAGATATATTACTATTATTGAGTATGCAATAAATTCTCCTATTTACTTACAACTCATATTGGCTCATGTTCAGTCAATTGGAATTTCAGCCAATCCAATTAAAACATCCTCCAGAAAGATGGTTCTGTTTGTTGCAAACCTCAAGGAAAATAGACAATCGCTCGTTGGTAAAACATATTTGAAACTGTATTAGTTTTATATGGAAGCATAACATTCATATGAGTGCTTCTTACATCCATGATTCTTTGCTTGTTATATACGTCTTCTTGTGATTGAAGTACTAAGGACATCAAAGTAGAAACATTGTATCCTCCCTAAACCCCTCTTATTCATACCTGAAAACCGCGATTTTCTTTTGGTTGTTTCAATTTTATGAGGCTTTTCAAGGCTGCATCATATTTTCATCAGTAGGCTATTGACCTGTGACAATAAATAAGTAAAACTTGGTTAAGTTTGATAAAATTTTTCTTCTGGGAAAATTCAAACAATAAAAATATCAAACAACAGGTCAGTTGATTCTCGAAGACAACTACACCTTCAAAGGAAAGCTTCACCTTTTTAAGGTTTTGGGACTTATCCCCCCTTTTTAGGTCGTTTTCTGCCCTGATTTAGCTCTACCATCTTGCATCATGTCACAATTCGACACCTTTTTCTGGTGATGCAAAATTCCCTTTGCTCTAAAACCACCTGTTGGAAAAGGGGTGTTAAAAAACTTGTGAAAAACACAAGCCTGAATGTGTTTTAAAGATGTCTGAAAATTGTCATGATTCTGTTCCGAATTTTCTACCGTTAGTCTAAGGGAAAATCAGGTCTCTTTGTTGAAAGGGGCCATCACTAACATGAGCCAAAGCTGAGGTTGTACTATATTTCTTAATTAATTGGGTCAAAGTTGAACTGCTTTCACTGTTAAGATTGTCTTCACTCTCTGTTCTTGTGTTACTATGATAAGACGTAGACAGGGATCAAATCCTTTTTCAATATATTTTTCTTCTTGTTCTACTTTCCGTTGCTTTGTAAACTTGGCTCTTAGCCAAAGAAAGGAAGTAAGGAACACTACCCTTCATTGATTTCATTAGCCTGTTAAAACCAATTAAAATTGATATAAGTTATAACTTTATAAAACACAGCAAAGTTGAGAGCTGGACAACGTTGGTTTTTATGGAACTGGTTAAGGAACTGAAAGTTTGGCCATCCTACATCGCTGAACCCAAGGATACGCTAATTCTGAATTAATAATGTACAGAATGCGTAGCAGCCCGGCTTTACCGTTAATATTAAAGTGTATATCCTCCTTCCACTTCCTTCGACTCCCGCGCCCATCGCAAAAGACATAATCTCGCAGTTGAACTACACACTATTCCTGCAGACCCTTGCATCGCGTCTTTCAGTTGCATGGGATTTGAAAATGGCGGCGTACCATATCAAAAAGTACACCCTTTACACTATCATTGTTGAAACCTTATACAGGAAAATTGCACGACTCATGATACTCATTGAACAACACGAAAACAATCATTTTTTGCATGAACCTTTTATTTATATGCCCTTTTATTTTTCTTTGTCGCTATTGAGGCACTGGAACATCATAGAGAGCTATTTAAGGACTCATAAAAAATAAATCTTATATCTTATTGTTTTTATATGCCTATAAAGTGTCACATGGTGCACTAAAAGCGCAAGTTGGATGAAACATTTGGATTGGAAAGGCAGGGCCGGACACATGGGCATCATAGAGAGCTAATTGTCATATTTATAAATAATTTTTATATTTAATTGTTCTTTGTACATTCAACTTTATAAGGCAATCATAAAGTGACACGTGACACACAAAGAGTGCTTTTTGTTGTTTCTTCGTTTTTTAAAAATAGATAATTACAAAAAAGGGTGTTGTCGAGTGAAAATAACTTGGTGAACAAATTTCCCTCCACTACTGTGGAAATTCCCCCTTATGGGGAATCACCGTGGAAATTTTTCTTAGATTTGAAATATATGTATTGTGTGAATTATATAAATATTAATATATAGTGTGAATTATTGAATTATTAATTTATTCTCTGAGCATTGTTTGATTAAAAATTTCCAGAAAATTTGAATGATTCTTGGCAGCATTGTGGTAGAAACCTTACATTAATTAAAACTTACCAGGGATGCCAATGGGATGGGAAAAATTAACACCCTTTTTAATTACCTTCCTTTTTGTATCTTTGTTAAGTGAATATTGTATAAGTGAAATCTAGAAAAAATTGCGCACAAGTTTCTTTGTGTAAATCTGGGTATGGGAGGTATATATTTCCAGAAGGGGGATGGGAGCCCTGGATTTTTTCTAAAATTCCATTCATCAAGCGAAGCTCGGTCTCGTAGCGCTGTATATTAAAACTGATAATAATAAACAGTAAGGGCTGGTACCACTTATATGTGAGCACAAAATTTCTGATAAAGAACAACAACATATTGTTCGCGTTCACTTTATCCTACTTACAGCGGAAATTTTGAACAGCTGAACAGAAATTTTGAACAGGAAATTCAGAGATAAATGTCACATAAATACCACTGGTGTTATGTGCAATGCGATTAATGTCATTCCTGTCATTCCTTTTTTTGGAGCTGGTTAAAAGAAACATTTAAAAAGCGAAAATAGCGAGAAGTCAGCATGATATTGCACATAGAGACAGTTCTGCATTTGTGAGTTAGTACGTGGATCCAAAACGCAAGGGAGAGGACGTTATCAGCGCTCACTAGTCATTTCAGTTACGTTTAAGAGAATTGGGAGCTATATTGGAGCTTTGAATGATTACTAGAGCTGATCCCTAGTTACAGTATGAATATTATTATAAAAAGTACCAAGTCTTAATTTCTTTTCACGTTTTTCAATGAATCAAAATTTCTTCAATGATTTCTTGTTTTTCAGTGATTCCATTTCTGTCCTGTTTGCAGATTTAGCCAACAGGGTGGATTCATATCCATTTTTGAAAGTTTTAAAACATGAATATCTTACGTTGAACTGATAGATTTTAGGAAGTAAAAGACCCTTACATATCAAGAGAAACAGTTTGACCTGAGCAAGCGTGGTGAAACAGGAAGTATATTACAATGCCACCCTCCTCAACGAAGCCACTGCCAAAAACTACATAATTTTATCTTTTTTATAAAAAATAAAATTTTTATTTTTAATTATTTTAAGATATACATGGTTGTGTAAGTTTCCGCTTAACCAGCTCAAACAACCAATTTCACCTGGTTGTTCCTGGTATATTAAAGGCGATGGCTATTCATGAATCTTTAATTAAGCGTTGAGTTTCCAATTAAGTTTTTTTTTCAATTAAAATGCTGGATTTATTAAAAAAAAAACACTTAATCTTCCTAAAGCTTTCATTTTTTTCGGGTTGCATCAACCCCTTGAACATAATATCATTAAATAAGAAAAAAAAAAATAAAAAAGAGAAGAGAAAAAAAGGAAAAAATACGAAAGAGTAGAGAGAAAGGGAAGAAAGACAGGAATTGATATCTGATATTGAATCTAAGGTGTCAAACCAAAGCTGGAATAAGTTCGGCCTCAGAGACTGCAATCATGCAGATTGAAAATCCGCGTGACTTCAGTTATTTGTTATAGTGGTGGCTAAAGGCGGAACTAGAACAAAATCTTTGAAGGATGTGACAAGGGTGCCAATAATTGACGACAAAATTGACGAATTTATTTTTATAAACAAACAAATGAGGGCACGAGGAAAATATTGTGGGCATGATCCCCCCTGGTGGTACCACTTTTTTCACTCCGTAATTTCAAGGGTTTACTCGAAATTGCTGAAACTTAGAAATAGTAGACTAGGACAACTCTTTATGCAACAGGACCAGTTTTGCCCTTATAACTGGAGACTTTAAAATTCTGGGCAATTTTTCTATTCTTATAGAACGGTGGCAAATAAAGTAAAAATCAAAATAATGAAAGTACGCTGATGATTCATTCACCCAGTGTGGAAATCCGTCCAGATTTAGCAATCCGTGTGGCGATTCCGTCCGTTTTCGTACTTGAAAAATTCTCTAGCTTTCCGCTATGATTAGGTCAAATCAGGACGGGTTCTTTGGACGGATTTCATATCTCTTTTTGTCTTTTTTTGACGGAAATCCGTCCAGATTTAGCAAGCCGTGTGGCAATTCCGTCCGTTTTCGTACTTGAAAAATTCTCTAGCTTTCCGCTATGATTAGGTCAAATCAGGACGGATTTTTTGGACGGATTTTATTTCTCTTTTTGTAGCAAGCCGCGTGGCGATTCCGTCCGTTTTCGTACTTGAAAAATTCTCTAGCTTTCCGCTACGATTTGGTCAAATCAGGACGGATTTTATTTTTCTTTTTGTCTTCTGTGCCTCCTTCGCAGTATAAGGACTAAAGCGAGAGTCAAAATAACTAATAATTTTCTTTTAGAACTCATCCTCGTCCATGCTAATCCATTTGTTTGAAAAAGTTACCTTAAAACGTAGTGTTTTCCGGGCCACAGTTCGAAAAAAAAATACGGACTTCCGCACGCGTTTCAGCAATGTGTAAAGGAACCATGAGCGGAAATATCCTTTTTCTCGGATACGTTTTTTGAGGAAAACTTGAAACGAACCAGATAGAGATATCGTGATCGCAGTAGATCGAGTCGAGTTTTATTAGTCGACATCAAGTCGAGTAGATCGAGTTTGGGGTGATTGAAATTTGCTGGTAAATAGGAAAAATTACCCATTTTTAACGATTTTCTGCCAATTTTCAGCGAATTTTTCGATCTAGAAAACGGAAAGCGAATTTCAAACGTAATTCAATACACGGATAAATTCGAATCTCAACTATCGGACGATAGTATAATTATTTGCACAATGTGATAGCACAATTGGGACTGTAGGAAATAACATACCAAAAACTAGTATACTGAACACAAACCGAAATGTATACAATCAATTTATTGCGTAAGATGAAAAATCCCTTTCTACGTATTCCTATTGCGCATTATTTCCTATTATATCTCCTAGCATTAAAACACTTAATGAAAGAAGAGCGTCTTCAAATTATTCTCCGTGTCCAGTAAAATGGAAAGCTATGGCATAGGGCTGGTCCGTATAAACAGGGGTATTGTTTTGGGGTAGTTGCCCCCCAATGACGTGAAGAAAAAATTATCATATATCCCATGCCCCTTAACTATCGTGATAAGGACCCCTTTTTCTATCAATTTAAAATGCTGGAGATTCACCCATGCTAATAAGTAAGAGTAGCCTCTTTCATTTAAAGTAGAAGCAAAAAACTATGCTTTCACGAAAAACTAAACACCTATCTTTTTTACTTTAATTTGACGTAATAAACAAAAATATAGACGAATACAAATATAAATTTCGACGCTAGAAAAAATACAAAAAAAAATCAACAGAAAATGGGCAAATGTCCCTCCAAGTGGCTGCTCATAATATCCAAGTTGTTGCTTGGACTTTAAGGAAAGCTTATTACAATGAAAACAAATGTCTGATTGAGAACTTCTAATTCTATGCTGATTATTAAAACTCATGTGTCTTCAAGTTTTTATGAAAAATATTAAAAATTTGTTGTTTTTGGAGATCGAAAACACCTACTTGATCTCTACTTTGGGTTTTTTAGGGGTATACAGGCCCTTTCTCATCGACAGTAAATTTCTGCTCAGTTTAAGTCTTAATTTCGCTTTTTAGTTGTATCAGAAAAAATTACTAAATCTAATATTGATAAGGGGTGATATGTCTAAGAGTTGACACGTTTAATGTGTTTTGCTTTGGACCTCTTTGTTAAAATTTAACCTTGACTTGATGCCCACTTAATTGGACAATTTGTCTTGGCTTTTTCTACAGTTGGCCATGACTTGACTTTTCCCACAACTATACCATTTTCATATATATATATATATATATATATATATATATATATATATATATATATATATATATATATATATATATATATATATATATATATATATATATATATATATATATATATATATATATATATATATATATATATATATATATATATATATATATAATCTGCCTTTCATTTGGCCACAGCAGGATTGCATAAAATGAAATATTTGACAATCCGTTATCAGTAAAATCCTTGTTTAACTCTGATTTCACGAAGATATAGTGTGATCACCTTTCTATTTGTAGTAGTAGTAGACAGGTTTAATAGCAAAAATTTGACAGCTATCGCTGATTTGTGTTTCTTTACAACATATACAAAATCAAACTACACTTGTAAATATAAATCAAACTATAAATATTAACTCTTATTATACATTTTGACGAAAACCGGGACGAAAGAATTACCATATCGGTTTTATCTCGCTTTAACGGGAACTAACTTATCTTGCTTTCCCGTTCTTGATGGTAGAGGTTGATCAGGTGGAATGTCACGGTGCTGAGGTTTAGAAAGCAAGTACTTTCCGAAACTCATTATCAGAGTTTCGTACCGGTTTTGGAGTGACGACAGTCCTAGCACTTCCAGAGCCTTTTCGTAGGGGATGTCACGGCGGCCCAAGATGATCGATACCGCTCGCTTCTGAACCGATTCAAGCTCCTGACAAAGATACACTGTTCTAAGTGCTGAGGGCACCCAAACAGGGCACGCATATTCCAAAATGGGGCGGACATACGCTATGTATGCATACTTAATGCTCTCTGTGTTTGCACTGAACCTACGCATACCGTTTAACTGAAGATGAAAAGTTTCTGTTTTATATGGACTATTTGCATATTTAAGGTTGTTGCCTTAGGTGCAGCGCGGCAAGGCCTTATCCAGGGGCGATAGGGGGTTTGACCCCTCCCATGTGATATGTTTGTCCGACTCGTAAAAACATAAAAATATGAATATAAACAAATTTTGATGTTTTTTGAAAAAAAATTTGTAAACCCCCTCCACTCAAAAATAACCTGGATACGTTCCTGCATCACAGATTATTGGCCCTTGAAACTACATATTTTGTTATTTTTTGATAATTCAGATTGAAATGGCTATGTTAAAATTTCGATTTAATACCATGAGTGGTGACCAGGGAGCATAATGGCCGTTGAATTGCCAGGTTAGGTTTTCCTCTGACCAATTTTGGTTCTTATAAAGGTACTGTACTAGTATAGTTGTCTATCTAACCCTATCATAAGTTTAGTACTTATGTCATATAGCGACCACGCTTTGTTCTTAATCTGTAAGGAAATCGCTTTTCTGTTGCCACTCAGAGATAATCAGCTTAGCGGGAGCGAGATAAAAAGTATCTATGCAGGCATATTTTAATTTAATGTTCAACATATAGAGGTGGTTAGGTATTTAATATAATTTGATCGGGGGGGGGGGGTTGTGTTCTCTGTTGTATTTTCCATAATTTGTTACTAAAATATTATATTTTCATCATATTTTGGTATTTTTCATTATGATTAACCTCGCTTCTTTTGTGTGGTCGCTATAACTCGTAAGTATCATAAGTTTTTGCGACCATTTAGGCCGAAAGAAACAACAACAAATATGCTGGTCTTGTCATTGTCATAGTCATGTCAAATATACTGGTCTTTATCAAGTCATGCTATTGCGTTGAATATGTTAATATCAGTTGAAATATAAATTTGCATCGTGACAAGTCTTAAATTAATTATGCTCTTTTCTCTTTTTTTCAATTGAAATGATAAATTCAGAAATTTTTAAAGATAGACTACAATGTTTTGTTATCTGCGAAACTGCAAATCAGCTTCGGTACTCATTTGTGTTGCAAAAATATTCTTGATAATACGAATCTCAATGGAATTGACAGAATTTAGGTCATTGACAGTAATTTCTGTTCGTTTAAAATTTTAATGTTGTTCCTTACTTTGAGCTGAAAAAACTTGTTTGTTTATTTAATTTCTGATCGTTTTTTAAATAGCAGCAGGAAATATGGCGGAAAATTTCCCCTCCCCATGGGAATATCCTTTGGACAATTCAATCTTTGTGATAACTTACCCCGGACAATTACCCTTAACATGTCCACGCGTAAAAAATTGAGTCGGCAAAGAGAAAGCAAGACAAAAAAAATTCGTATAAGAATTCTGGTGAATTCCCCTAGTATAAAATTCCACCTGAAAAGTTCACCCCTCGGAAACTTCCAGGGGGTGAACGTGGTTCCACTTCCGCGGAAAAAAATTCCCTTCCCACGGAAATATACTCTGGATAGTTCAATCCTGACGAAAATCCACCCGACAATTACCTTTAATATATATTTCCACGCGTAAAATTGAACCGATAAAGAGAAAGCAAGGAATATAAAGATATTTCTTGCAGGAATTCTGGCAAATTCCCCTTTTGTAAAATTTTCCCCGAAAAGTTCACCCCTGGAAACCTCCCTCTCCGTGCGAAATTCCCCTTGCGTAAAATTCATCCTCTTATCCCCACCTGAAGAATGCATGTATACTTCCCAATAACAAATACTATACGTAAACAATAGGCACATTTTATAACTTAGACATTTCCCCAGGGGCTATGGGGGGGGGGTCATGGTATAAACACGCATCTACGATCTTTCTTCTGAGGACATATTTTTTTTTAAACGCATATCCTCTTTCAAGTAACCTTCATTTCTAACGGAACAAAAATATTCCACATTTTTGCAGATAGGAGCTTGAAACCTCTATCGTAGGGTTCTTTGATAAGCTGAATTTGATGGTTTTATTTTCATTCAGATTCTATGACTTTTAGGGAGTTTTTACCCCTTTTTTGAAAATCAGCAAAATTTTCTCAGGCTCCTAACCTTTGACGGGTAAGACAAAAGTTGATGGCACTTATATTTTTGAAATCAGCATAAAAATCCAACGCTTTTGGTTTAATTATAGGTGTCAAAATTCCATTTTTTTTTAGTTTTGGTTACTATTGAGCCGGGCCACTCCTTACTTACAGTTTGTGGTTACGAACTGTTTGATTTTCTAGCGTTCAAATGATTCGTAATTTTATGCATAGCATCATTGTCGCTTGCTAATCCACCATAACTGTAAATTCAGCTTACCATTCTATTATTATTTACTATTAGTTTTTTGCTATTGCAGTGCATTATTTAGTATTGATAGGCGTGTCAATAGCCGATCGAAAAAATGTTTCCCGACTCAATCTTGCCATTTGTGACTTAAAAGTATCGCATGAAGTACTTTTAATGTACTGTGGTTTCTTGCTTGTTTGGCGCTTAATTGGTACTTGGCCTAAACGTGGCGCAGTTTTTTTTTTTTTTTTTTTTTTTTTTTTTTTTTTTTTTTTTTTTTTTTTTTTAAGTGTATTACTATCATAAATATATGCACTATCAGTAAATGATCTAGCTTTTTTCTGAGGTACAGAGAAACAAGGAGTTTATTTGTGAAGAAAGATGCTCCCTTGTTGTTTTTTTTTACTGGTTAAACTAGTTAAAAAAATTCTACATATCAACTACTGGTAACTACGTCAGTGGATAACCAAGACGGGGTTATTACCTTTTTGACATATGGCTTAGGCAAGGCTGTATCCAGGATTTTGTTTGATGGAGGGATGGTACAAAATACTTTACAAAACGCAACAAATATTTGCCTATGTATTTTTGTTGCCTTTTACGAGTTCGATACATATTTCAGAAGGAGGTGGGGGGGGGGGCAAAACGGGTAAACCCCCTTGAATGTGGCCCTGGCTTAAATAATCATGTGACTGGCTTGAGAAAGAATGTTAATTAAGTAAATCGATGGATTTAAAACACACTTTTTAACACTGAAGTATAGAATCTGCGTTGCTAACGTGATATAGTTGTGCTGTTTTTTGGTACAATTTAGGTATTCTAGTAAATACGGTTCGCTCTGATATTTTATGCTACAATCCTAAGTTTCTGGCACATTTTGATTGAATTTTTCAGTTAAAATTCACTTTTTTGAGCCTTTCCTCCAGTCAGCTCTTAAGGAAATCTCAACGGATTTCAGATTAAGTATTGACGAAGACGAAGTACGACAAACGAAGTGACGAAGTATAGACAAAAAATCTCTAATGAGAAGGTGAGACGGATGACCGGCCAACCCATAGTGACAGATGTCATTAGGACACGTCGGTGGAAATACTTGGGGCATGTACTTCGTATGGACGATTCCCGGATCTTTAAAGCGACGTTCCAGAGGCAACCAGAAGGAAGAAGAAGAAGAGGCAGGCCGCGCAATACACTGCGGCGTACCTATCAGACGGACCTGCGAAACATAAATGCTTCCCTTCAACCGGCGTGGGAAGATGTCCTTGCTACGGCGCACATGAGGGATCGCGGCTTCTCGTTGATGCCGTGGGTGCCTCTGGAGGCACAGGAGGATCTAAGGTAATTGACGAGGAAACCAATGCCGAGCATTGGTTTCTAAGAGAGGATAAAGATGTGAGCAAATAAAGGGCTGCTTGCTTTTCAGTTTACTCCAGTATAGATTATTTCAGTTTACTGTAGCATTTTTCAGTTTACTCTAATATTTTTGTCATTGAAATGGGACCGGCATAGAATGCTATAATTGTGCTTTTGAGCCACTTTTCAACCACTTCCGAATTTTCAATTAACTTTAAACTTTATCAGTTTATGTAGTTCTTATGACAGCTCAATGTCTGAAGTTGAAGGTTTTCCCTTCTTGTTTACTCCCAATTACATAAATGGGTGACGATGTACAGCAAAAACTATAGAACAAAAGTGTTGCGCAACGTTTGATGACGGAGCGGTACAAATAATTGCCTGCGGCCGTGGTACTTAAGTTCGAATCTGAAAGATATATTTTTTTGAAATGCATATTCTCTTTCAAGTATCCTTCATTTCTAACGATCAATCCTCCGAGAATGCTGAAATTTTCTTTCTGACGAGAATTTAAAAATTCTTAACAGCATTATGGCAGAAAAATTGCATTAATAGGCCTATCTAATATAAACGCAAGGCTAAAAAGTTGAAAATAATTGATATAAAAAAGGTCGTTTTCAAAATGGACTAAAAAGTGTAAAATATCTTTTTCTGGATAATCTATGAATAGAAATGGAAACGAGGGGTGCAAAAGGGATTGGTCTTTGCATAACTTGGACGTTTTAACCCGTTTTCCTCAGCCCCTCTGATTTCTCATTGATGCATTTATAAGTTAGATTGTTTATTTGTAATATTCATAATTTATATTTTATTGCATTTTACGATTTTTTCGGTATTTTACACGTAATAGATTTTCACGTCTATTTTAGAGTAGGATTGACCCCTCCCCCGATACGCAAGCATTATGTCCAATTTTTGTTTTTTTTTATCTTTTTTTGGAAGGCCCTCGTCAAAAGAGTCGACAGGGAGGATGGCCAAGAGTATTTCTCCAATTTTTGTCAGGTGGGGTCGCAGTATCCTTTGGTATGAATTGGCAATCAGCATGGAATCATTTCCCGTTGCGCTGCAACGCGCTACGAGACACAGTGGTAATACATAGCATTGACCTGTAAACAATGTGCAATAAATACAATAGGGTAAAAGTTGTTTTTTTAATTATTTCGAGAATTACTAATTGTTATGCCACTGTATTATCATTAGATAAGATAACGCGCATTTAAGTTCAAAAAGCGGACATTTACTCAGAGACATTTCAAACCAAATAAACGTGCATCATATACTGTGCAGTAAATACTATACTATAGCCTTGGACCGGTATTCTCATCGTTGCTGCCAATCAGAATGCATACCTTTCGAATACTGTTTACTGTCTACGATTATCTAAGGGTTTCAAATTTAAAAATTGTTTTTTTCTAGAAATTATTTTGAAACCAGCTCGTTTTTACATCATTGTTTTACCACGTACTATCTGCTTAATCTTGCTCTACTTGTCGATGTAACCGGGATTATCCTGGAATCCCTGGGTTTTTTTCTTTTACTCTTGTATCCAGCTGTTTTGATTGCCAATCAGCCAATGAGAAGCCTTAGCTTTCTAAAAATATTTTCTCTTTGGGAAGATCTTAGTGGTTAAGATTGAAAAATACCTGATATGTTTTTGTTTTTCCAAGAGCTCTTTTTTGTTATTTCTATTGTAAAAGTGACAGCTATGCAGCAGGACGTTTTTTGGATTACAATTTGATATAATTTACTAAAAAAAAGTCTGTTTTGAATTTATTTTTGGGTAAGGGTATATAAATTTGTTTTTATATTGTGCGTAACCAAGGAAACTTAATACGAGGGGGCGGCCACTTTCAGAAATCACGTATACCATGTGACACGTGGCAAGCGTGCTGGAACTGTACAACATGCGACGCGTTCTGAGGTGTACACCAGGTGGCACGTGACAAGCGGATATTATTTAGAATATTGCCGACCCATTTTACTCGGTTTTAGATGTGTGCGTGGGGGGGGGGAACTAAGGGCCTGTGTCCTCCAGGGACTCAATGCTTTTCTGATTTTCCAATAAATCGATTGTGATTGCATATCCCCCTAGAAAATAACCCTGCTTACGTGTCTGTTTCGAGGATTCATGAAGTAGTTTAGGTTTAATCTTTGGTCTGTTATGGGGTGATAATTCAATATTGAAATTATGACCTGCACTCATTCAACTAACATTTTTTCTTGATTTGCCAAGTAACTATAGAGTATAGTGTATACATCAATAAGAGGAAAAATAGCTTTCATTCAGGAGCATAATTTGCTATGGGGCAGGGGAGTAACTGTCCCTACCAGACACCATTTTGCCCCCCCCTCTCCAACAGCTGAAATTTGGTTTCTTCAAAACGGGTTAGTTTTCTGTAGCGTATCTTTGCCTTTATGCTACTATGTGGCTTGGTGGCCCGTGTTTACCCCCAGAAAATAGCCCACTCTTCCCCCGCGGAAAATACCGCGGGGGAAGTTTCATAAAATCTGAATATGTATATCCAGCACAAAACACGAGCATATAAATGTTTTTTTTTCTGAGATTTCTGGGAAAGTAAGTTTCCGTTTTTAGTTTGCTGTTGGATCCCTTGTTGAAGCTCTACAAGCAATGGCCAGACAGCTCAATCTATTCCAAATAGTATGGTCACACAAACTGAAAAGTTTTTAGACGAGATCGGACAATCCTTTTTTTTACTCCCACCTCGTCTCTACTCTGTGACATGAAAATTATTCTAATTGAATTTAGATTAACTTTAATGTCACCTACACTAAACTAAGTTCATCAACTATATTCTTTAACTTTGGGTAGCCAAAAAATATTGATTAAAACAAGGTATACTGCAACAAATGGCCAAACCGAAAAAATGAACTTCCCGATTTTGCCAGGTGCCCTTCCGCCATAGAGCACCTCTTCCACCTGAAAATACATTAATAATACATGCACAAATTAATTCTTTCAACCCTGGCGATTCTACTGGGCTTAGTGGTGGATTTTGGAAAAAATATAGAAACTGTCTATATAACAGAAGCGCCCTCAACCGTTATGGACAGGCTAGATCTTATTGAAACCATAATCACGGATTTATTTAAGAGTTGGATAACTGCAAGCACCCTTGTACCCCTAACCCCTTTTAGTAGAAAGCTCGAGTTGTTACAACTTGTTCAAATCAGAACAGTTCAAACATGTAGTTATAGCTCCCTAGAGTCACAAAACACAATGTTGCTTAAATGTCCTTCCGCGCATATTTTCATACGCTAGTGTCGCTGTTTCTTTTTCTACGTCCAATCGTAGTTTCTTCATAGCATTATAAAAAATTTACGTTTTGAGAATAATTGCGCAGAAATCTTACTGAAATTACGGACTGAGAAGTTGCCAACTTAGTAGAATGGTATTGTAACTACGCAAAAAAAAAGAAAAAAAAGTGTGAATTGTTGCCTAAGAGGATTTTTGATATAGGCCTATAGTCATGGTAGTACCCAGGAGGGGGGATAACGTGCCCCTCAGACCCGTAGATTGGTCATAAAAATGCATTTAAAATAAACGTTTCTCCCACAAAACAAAATTTTTTTCTTTAACTCGTAAATTGGCCTTTAAAATGCAGTTTAAATCCTCAAGTCTCCTGAGCAAAAGTTATTTTGCCCCACCCCAAATCCTGTCAAGTGTAGGCTATAAACGCTTGAAAACCGCTTGGTAAAGAGTAGTGCCTTCCTAAATGATCGGTGAGTGGCCTTTGACTCCAGTATATATATATATATATATATATATATATATATATATATATATATATATATATATATATATATATATATATATATATATATATATATATATATATATATATATATATTATAATTTTTTTATCTCATTTGATGATGGGGAACCAAATGAATTTGCTTGTACAGTGGATAGGTACTCGATTCAGGTACCCGTCGTTTAATTTCACCCAACTAGTGATTTACTGGGAGATTCCAACTTTACCAATTACATTGGCGGAGGATTGTTTGCTTTCATATAACAGCAAGGGGGAGCTCACTTTCAGAAATCATGTACACCAGGTAGCGCGTGCCAAGTGTGGTGGAAGCTGTGCCAAGTGTGGCGGAACTGTGCGTCACACAGGGCATTCTGAGTTGTACACAGGTGGTGGAATGTGGGTGCCTCCTCCATTAACAGATTAAACTAATAACGAAAATGAGCTTTTACTCGTCCCCTCCACCTCCTTCACAATGGTTAGGGTAAATTTTGACCGGTGAATTACTTCTAGTATTTGGACTACATCAGTTGGTAACTCCAAGTACTTTATTAACAGATTGCCTTTTAAATATTTTAACTAAAAAGCTCTTTTATTCTCAAAGCAATGTTGTAAAGTTTTGTTTTTACTTTTTATCCCATTGCTTTTGTGAAAAAGCCTCAATTCTTGATTTTCAAGCTCTTTATTAATCAATAAAAAATGTTTTCACGAAACTATCAAATTAATGACCCACGGTGAGAATATCTCGTGTGTGGGCTTATACACTCAACTATTAATTATTAATACTATCTAAAGACCTGCACGTACGCGGGAATTCGTTTTTTTTGGGGGGGGATCCTCTAAATCCCTTATTCTGTGAGAAGTATCAGGAAATTATAGGAACAAAAAAAATCTGAATTTGGGGGGCGGGCTCGCAGGGGCCCTACCCCCTGTGTACGTGCGAGTCTCCAGATACTGGCATAAAAAGATTGCTCTTCAGCTCTTCGTATTCTAACAAAAAACAAAAATCCCCAAAAAATTCAGAATAACCAAATAAAAAGTAAATAAAATCCACCTCAGAAATTAAATCAAATTTTTAATTACTAGTTAAGTGATTCAAGTGATCTGAAGCACTAAATAAGATTTTTCCCTGTTTTAACTTTACTTTTTAAAGAGCGATGGATTAAGAGGATAGTAAGACCAGTCTTTTCTAGTGTTTGCCGTATTCTAAATCGATCAAAGAGCAAAGTTTTGAGATTGTAATTTGTTGAATGTATTTTCTACCTGCTGTATGTTTATAGAAAGTACATATGGTTTACTTATAGGAAACATAAAAAATGGCTTGCGAAAACCCAAAAGTATTGTTGTAAATATTTAGTTTGCAACTTTTATTACCCGTCCTCATATTTTAAACTTCATGATAAGCCTTTTCTTCCTTTTTAGGCTTTACTTTTGTTCAGTTTTTCATAGCTTGTAGCTGCTTATTCTTATCTATAAGATTCTTTTTTTTATACAATTCGGCTTTCTGTTCTTAAAGCTGATGGTATGCTTCAGCCGAATTCATAAAATGGTCTCTCAGCCATGAAAGAACTGTGTTGTATTCACTTCTCCTTCTTGTTAGACTATTATGGAGAAGCTTTGGCATGATATCTTCATTGGAATCAATGGGCTCTGTGGTGGGTTCTTATAGCCAGGATCAAACCCCTGGTGCCGTATTATCAAGCAGAGATCAATCATGCTGTGCCAGCATTCACATTTTGATCATAGATCCTACAGTCTAAGAGACCATTTTCTAGCGTGTCTGAATTTACAATGAAGACGGATTAGGGAAATATTTATTTGTATTATCTGTTATTTGTTCTAGACTTGAATTGTTTAGAAAAAATTTTCTGTGCGCCATCTCTTGAATCTACATAGGAGACACCCATTAGCAATATACTTGTGGTGTGTGTGAGCGGGGGCAAAATAGGATATAATAATCCAGAAGATATACACTAGAACGAAACAAAAAGCCGGAAATTAGATTCCATGATAACAAGTGTGAAATCTGCGAAGGCCCGAGCAATATGACAGTATCGGGGATCAATTCAAATATCTACTCCCGAAACTCCCTGAAAGCTTCATTCGCCAAGATGAAGTACTTTCTCCCTAAATATTAATGAAAATTTGACAGAAAAGTGGTTGTCTAACCTATACAGGTTTGTTCGAAAAGTGATTTTTACCCTACTATGCAGTTAAATTCTAAAATCTTGAATTAACCTACCCACCTTGACATAAATAGCACCTCAGGGGCAATTCAGCCTACCAGATCAAGCAGATCTTCTAGATATTCGATCTTAAACAACAAAATACAAGTAGAACAATGGAGATTTTTTTCTTCTATAAGACAGTGGAATGCGAACTTTAAATGTATATTTTGACCCTACATCCGAGGGCCGTCCTCAGCAAAGCAAATGAAAAAATATAAAAGAAACTCACAATAAAACACGATCATTAAAACTAATCTTTTCAAGATTAGATCTATTCAAGATTAAAACTAATCTTTTCAAAGCAGTCCTTGCATCATTATTTCAGGGAAGTATTAAATCAGGGAATATATATTATATTACATCTTCTGCTTGCATATCCCCATGCCTGCCTGTTCTGAGCAGTCCACGTTCCTATTAGCTAAGCATAGAACCAAAATAATAATAATAATAATAAAAACAGTTTCGTTCTATCTCGTAAAGGAGTCCCTATTGAAAGATATGGCAGAGAAAAGTGAAAAATTATGTTGATTTAGCCCAAAAATCCAAATTCAATGAGAATTTGAGACCCGGTTCAGTTGCTGAAGCTGATCACTTTTGGTGCCATTTTTTTAGGCTCGTGGTGCAAAACAGTGTGAATCGTGTATTATGTGAACTAAGCTAGTGGACCACACCCCCTACTTGTAATATTTTTACAGATTCGTTGACTTGAATAGGGTTCATTTGATTGTTAAATAACAGCTTAAGATGTGTCTAATATCTAAGAATTAATATACATAGGCGAGTCACCGAACCCCTTAAAATGGGGAAGTGCTAATACTTACCAGTGGTAATTCAAGGAACAATTTTTTCTTTAGATTCTGAAAATTAACATTTTTGGGTATTTTAATTGAAAAATACTTTTTCTGTATATTTTCGTCGAATAAAAAATTGTACCACCCTAAATTGTCTAAAATACACCTCCCCCATGTTGTTTAAAGTTAAAAATAATCAACCAACCATTATGCATAAGAGTAGATCCGTACGTGTCTTTTCAAATGAAAACCACCATTCTGGCTGGACTGGATATACGTCAGTGTTTTATGGTTCAATTATATTGCTGACCTTGGTGATTAAAAACGGCAGAAATTTGTAGAATTAAGCGACAAGCTTTAAATAACATATACAGTACCAGAAAACAGAATTTGAGAAAATTATTTACAGAATGGCTTAATACCAAAGAGTACAAGGGAGATTACCGTCCTATACTTCCGTGTCAAAAAGTGTGCTTTTATTCTATTAGTTTACTTTTGTGGCATATTTTCGCTAGCCAATCGTAATAATTCTTAATTCCGGAGAAAAAATAATGATGTGGTAAGGAGGCATTTGCCGCTCTAAATTTTGAGTAATAGGCATACACCTTTTTGGGATTTTCATTGAAAAATGCCTTTTTTGGTATTTCCATTTATGGAATTGAAAAGAATAGGCCTACCATCAAAATTGCCGCCCTTCATTTCGAAAAATATATTTTGCCCCACTCCCCTTACGTTTCCGTGAATTGACGCCACAGGGGAAGGCTAGGACTCGCTGCCTTAATCAAACGCAGATAAGGTTATATTCCGTAGTTTTGTGGACTACTCTGAAAAATACCGCCGTTGGCGACAAGGGTGCCAATTTAAGGAAGTATAGGGGACAAGGATTTTTCTTCTTTTTTAATGAAGATACGAAAATGCGATTTTTTAAAATCTGCGGGGGTATTTTTTTTTCTCAGTGAAAATGTCTAAAAAAATATTTTTCAAAATCTATGGGAGCAATTGCTCCTCCACTCACTGGTGCCCCTAGGTAACGATCTCATGTTCCTCGTAGGCCTAATACCGACTTCAATTACACTTGAACTTTCAGGCCTATCTAATTTCTTAAAACGTTGAGAGGAACCGACCCCTTAGGTAGCTTTAGTTACATCGCTTCTCTAAAGCACTGGTCGTCATGTAAAATTGTTGCCCCATTTTTGTGAAATGGTGCATTCCAGGATGAAATGCCAAGCATCGTCAGGTCATAGCGACGAGATCTACTGCAGACCATTTTGACTGAAAGTTCAATAATAATCTTAATTAATGCACATGCTAATCAATGCGATAATTAAGTTATTTAGGCTATTCTATGTTAAGTGATGTCAAAGATAAACGAAAAATGTATTTAGGACAATAGCCATAGATGTTTAGTTAGATTTTAAGCTTTATAGGGTCACCAAGTGGATACTATCATTTGAATTATCAGTTGAATACTGTATTTGGTAAGTTGAAACGGTTTTATGTAAAATTGAAAAACTGCTTCCATCCACCTACATAAAAATTTATTTTATGTGGGAGAGCATATAAATAATAGTTTATGGTGTTCTTGCTCTCTTGAAAAGTAGTTTCTAGAATGGAACGCAAAAAACATCATACCTTAATTTTCAGTTTTCGAGCTCTTGAAAAGTGTTGAGCTCTTAACAACAGTTTTCAAGCTCTTGAAAGTCATTGAAAATTGGCTTTAGTTTTCAAAATTACAATACTTGTTATTTCAGTAGAATTTTAAGCTATATTAAAGGTTTCCTTAAATTTAAGAGATAGATTTAAAGTTCCATAAAACCTTACAAATTGGAATTATTCGAAGGCATGAGGCTCAAAACACTTTTCTGGTGCGTCAAGTGAGAAAGAAGATCTATTTTGCAAAATTTTGCTTTTATAACACAACCATATTTGAAGATCATCAAAGGTCAATGCCCTATGGAGGGATAATGAGTTGAGTTAGGCGCCACAAAATATCTTCCCAGGAGATCGTTAAGGCTCCTGATACAGTCCTTACTATCTTGAGAGTTTCATTTGCAGAACTCCTCTACTTTCCAAGATAGAAAAAGCACCCAGACTAGAATTTTATTGGAAATACATTGAGATTCTGTGGCGCCTCCTGCTGCCTACATGCATGGTTGTTGGCTTTTGCGTTTCAAGTAGGCTTCTATTAAGGGCATATGGATGTCTATCTATGTCAGATTACCTAAACCGGAAAGCAATCCAATGAGCGTGGGCTCACACAGGCTGATCAGCCTACTTTCCTGCATTGGGAAAGTTTGTGAAAAGTTTTAAATTGTTCACTTTATCAGTACCAAGAGTCAAATGAACTTTTAGGCCACTGCCAATATGGATTACGCCGGAACCGTTAAATGCTTGGCCCAGCACCGGACTACAGTGGATCAAAATTCTGACAAAAAGATGTGACATAAGGTTATTGTCATTCAACATTGCTAAAACTTTCGACAGAGTACGGCATAGCGGCCTAATGAAGAAACTTTGCGCTTATGGTGCCAGAGGGTGGACGTCTGTTAAAGATGGTTGTCAGCTTCCTTTCTGATCTTTCACTCTGGGTTGTTCTTGACGGGTTTACCTCCCTCAAATATCCAATAAAGACAAGCGCAATCCAGGGTAGTATGTTGCTTTTCACTCTTCACATGAATGACATGGGAGCCATGGAAGCCCTCTACATCACTGACAAAACACCGCAATATATTTAGTGATCCCAAAACATAAAGACCGATTCAAAACCTGCGACTACAGAGGACAGACAACATTTGGACACGTACATTGGTTGGGTGAGAACCTCCTGTGCGTGAAATCTGGGGAAAAACCCTTCGCTGCAAAAACACTACCACCCGGTTCGATCCCGCCAAACCCCTTTGAATATCTGTCTTGGGTATATCCAGTAGTTTGCAGCAAGTGTTTTTATGGCACTTGGTATTAACCAAGTGACATATAGCAATCGCAAATTCTGTCTGTCTGTCCCGGTTTTGCTACTTTAGGCACTTCCAGGTAAGTTAAGACGATGAAATTTGGCAGGCGTATCAGGGACCGGACCAGATTAAATTAGAAATAGTCGTTTTTTGGATTTGACCATTTGAGGGGAGTGGGGGACCGGTTAATTGGGGAAAAATACAAAAAATGAAGTATTTTTAACTTACGAATGGTTGATCAGATCTTAATGAAATTAGATGTTTGGAAGGATATCGTGTCTCAGAGCTCTTGTTTAAATCCCAACCGGATCTGGTGACATTGGGGGGGGGGTGAGTTGGGAGGGGGAAACCTAAAACCTTGGAAAACACTTAGTGTGGAGGGATCGGGATGAAACTTGGTGGGAAAAATAAACACAAGTCCTAGATACGTGATTGACATAACCGGAACGGATCCGCTCTCTTTGGGATAGTTGAGGGGGATGGTTAATTCTGAAAAATTAGAAAAAATGACATATTTTTAACTTACAAAGGAGTGATCGGATCTTCATGATACTTCATATTTAGAAGGACCTCGTAACTCAGATCTCTTATTTTAGATCTCAACCTGATCCAGCGTCATTGGGAGGGGGGCCGGAAATCTTAGAAAATACTTAATGCGGAGAGATCAGGATGAAACTGGATGGGAAGAATAAAAACAAGTCTAAGATACGTGAATGACATAACCGGACCGGATCCACTCTCTTTGATGGAGTTGGGGGGGGGGGGGGGTAATTCGGAAAAATGAGGTATTTGTAACTTACGAACGGGTGATCAGATCTTAATGAAATTTGATATTTAGAAGGATCTTGTGCTTTAAAGCTCTTATTTTAAATTTCGACCAGATCCTGTAACATTGGGGGGAGTTGGAGAGGGAAACCGGAATTCTTGGAAAACGTGAAAATTGGCGTATTTTATCTTACGAATAGGTGATCGGATCTTAATGAAACTTGATATATAGAAGGACCTTATGTCTCAGATGCTCCATTTTCGACTCGAATTGGATCGGGGGACATAGGGGGTTGGAGGAGGGAAAAAGAAATCTTGGAAAACGCTTAGAGTGGAGAGATCAGAATGAAACTTGATGGGAAATATAAGCACAAGTTCTAGATACGTGATTGAATATTTGGAACGGATCTGTTCTCTTTGAAGGAGCTGGGGTGTGTTAATTTGGAAAAACTAGAAAAATCGAGGTATTTTTATCTAAAGAACGGGTGACCGAATCTTAATGAAATTTGATATTTAGAAAGAACTCATGTCTCAGAGCTCTTATTTCAAATCCCGGCCAGATCTGTTGACATTGGGGGGAGTTAGAGGGGGAAATTGGAAATCTTGGAAAACGCTTAGGGTGAAGGAACCGGTATGAAGCTTGGTGGATAGAATAAGTAAAAGTCTTAGATACGTGATTGACGTAACCGTACTGGATTCGCTCTCTTTGGGGGGGAAGGGGTTCAGTGCTTTGGCGAGTTTGGTGCTTCTCGATGTGCTGGGACGATGAAAATTGGTAGGTGTGTCAGGTAGCTGCACAAATTGACTTGATAATGTCGTTTTCCAGATTCAACCATCTGGCGGGCAAAGGGAGAGGAAAAATAAAAAAAACAAGGTATTTGTAACTTACGAGTGGGTGATTGGTGATCGAAGACTCTGATTTTTCTTTTAAATCAATCTGTTGATTCTTAGAAGTTTGTTAGAGATCATACCATATGAGCTCTTGGCTCTTCTGGCCTCGTCACAAGTGCCATATGGGCTCTTAGCTCTTGTTTTACTCTTGAACTGTAATTTTTTTCTTGAACCACTTTCTGATCGTCTTTATGACGACCCCTCCTAACAGTTATGCGTAGATGAAATTCAGTGGCGTCAAAATCGCAGAAAGTTGGGTAAATCTTTTGATTCACTGATTATTGAAATAGCTAGGAAAAAGACATACCTTTAGGGTCAGATTTTCATCCTGAATCCAGGTATGAAATTCATTCCCGTCGCAAGTTTACTTTACTCCCCACTTCTCCCTAATTTTAAAATATACCCTGAAATGTATACTAACATTGAATTTACATGCATCACTCTTTTCTTCAAATTGATTTTACATTTTATCAAAAAAGAGGAGGGGTTTCCAAGTCCCCCTTTCCCTTTGCACGTCTCTGCTTGAGTTAAACTCTATCAATTCAGTACACAAATTGAGAATACAGTTTTCTTGTCCCTCAGATAGTAAAACACAGAAAAAAAGTGTTTGTCAGTTAATAGAAATAATTCATAATTAATGTAGCTACCAAGTTTTTACAGTTTAGAGGGACCATTGACCGCTTTGTTTAGATTTAGCGCTAATCGAGGGTTGTTAATGTCCACTTTACGTTTGTGGGGTTGGGCGTTATGTGTTTTAAGCTGGCGTCTGGGCGTCTGTTGAGACTGATCCAAAAGGCGCCATTGCAACATAAGTGTGTTGCAATAGTTTGAGTGATTTCTTTTTGAAAACATTGTGTAATCAGGACCCTACCTTTTGTATACGTGCTACTTCATATTTACACGGTAGCTTGAGAAATACCATAACATTTAGTTATATTTAGTTGTATTGCCAAATATTACACTCTACTACAAACAATCAGTAACTATTTTAGAAACAAAGGAACTTCGTTTTTTTTAAAATGGTTTTTAACACTAAAAAGGAAAGTATAGGGAATTCGTAATACATTTTTTAACTATTCACGGACGAGATTTTTGTTAATGTCTTGACTGCACATCGCTTTCGTTTTTAGCCTTAAATGCTTCAATAGCAGTTCTTTTCTGTGTAGAAGTTAAAAAAGACTACTGTTAATTTTCAAGAAATTTGGATAAAAAGTTGATTTCAAATACCTTATTTTTTATCACTCTCCATCCGTTACCTTTCAGTTTTCCGTATCTCCACGGGAAACGGAATTTTGTGTATTTCCACGCCAAACTAATTAGAAGATAATTTATCTTGGAATTTAATGACTGAAATTGCTAATTGCTTATGTCTGACAAAATTGACCTAAAACTTACAAGTAGGAAGTTGAAATCTAATGCGAGCGGTGGTATAGGAAAAACTTTGCAGGCTGGTTTTAAAAATAATTTTTTTAAACATGTACCTTATAATTTTAATTTGATTCATTATGGAAGTCTTGTAATCAGTTATTATGGTGATGAAAAGGGAGGCAAGAAATTAATATTAGAAATTTTTGAACATTAATATTAGATATTACATCTAGATAGAATAAACAGATAGAACATTATCTCTATATTTAGATAGAATATTTAGGTAGAAGATATGATATTAATATTATATATTAGAAATTAATATTAGAAACTAATTAAGGAGATTAGATATTATAAATTAATCATCACAGTGGCGCTGAACTGTAGGCCTACTATTTTTATTTTTTTATAAGTTACTATTTTTTTTTATCGATACCGTAAATTTCAACTAGAAAAGTCAAAAAATTAAATCTCTAAAAACGTGCACGCTAGAGAAATCTTGTTACATTTTTTTTTGAATTCAGCATTAAATGTGTGCTGGAAACAAGGTCATCTCTGGGGGGGGAGGGGGCTAATGGGTTTGAACCTCCCATCCTAATTTTTTTCTCATTTGTAAAAACGTAACAAAAATGCATGTAACCGTAGATTGGAAATTCATCCTAAACCATACCTTCTTTTTAATTGCTTAATAAGTGAAATATCCTGGATATAAAAAAATCTATATTTTGAATATAAGCTTTAATGCTAATGGCTGGAAAACAGTTTAAAAAAAACAATCGAAAAATTTTTCGTAAACCGGCAATTTTGTTTGCTGTGCGTAAAGAAAAACTTGCTGTCTTGGATCAAGTATGGTCCACCAAAAGAACCAACTAGGAGACTTGCCTCTACTTCACGTCCCTTCCCCCATAGTGGTTGGATCAGGTTTGTACCCTTCATCGGTATGCTCCTACTGGTGCTTGGCGTTCCTCCCTAGAAAATACCCGCCTGGAAATTTCCCTCAACTACAAAATTTAGTATCCCCTCCCCCCCCCCCAGAAATACAAAAATGGTACATCGGAATGTCGGAATATCGAAAAATGTCGTAGAAACTTCGGAAGATGCTCATTCGATTGGAAATTGAGAGTTCTAGTCCTTTTTTAAAGTCGAAAGTGATTGGAGAACAACCAGTCCGTGTTCTAGAACCTTTTTCGATGTCTGCTCCTTTTGTTACCATTTAGGATATCTGATCGACATTTTGTTGCACCTATTTTGTACTTTCTCTGTGGCTGCTCAATTTTGCGTGCAAGAGAATTTTCCAAAGTGAAATCGCCGGCTCCCACTCCTACTTGGGGGCTCATTGTTAATTTCTACCTAGCTTCGTTGAAATCTGATAACCTCTTCTCCTAGATTTCCTAATGACAGTGATTTAGAGACTCCGCTAATGTCGCCAGACAAGGTTCTTCCTAAAAAAAAAAAAAAAACTTAAGTAGGAAACCGGTCATTATTTTCCTCCATGATTGGTCGAGGCCTGATAATGTGTTCTGGCTGATGTCCAAAAGATCAGAATTTAGAGACCTTCTTTAATTCCATCGTATCAGGTTCTGATTTCTAAAAGAATTAAATACTTAATTGACAACGTGCTCTAGTAGATGTCACAACAACCGAAATTTAGAATGCCCCCTCAGTGTCTTCAGACCCCTGTGCCTGAATACTCAGAAGACGTAACTTCAACACCCACTTTTTATCTCCCATTCAAGCTTGATTAAGACCTCACAATCCCTTTTGGTAGATGTTTAATTGAGTTGACTCCCACCTATTTGAATCTCAAATGGATTTTTTCTAGTTTGTCTTCGAGTCCAAGCTTTGTTGCATACGAAGTTTTAGAATATTTGATCAAAATCAAGATACTGATCAAAATATTGTTGATACGCCATTTTGACAACATGTATGCAGATAGTGTGTTTTGATTTATTTCAACTTCCCCCTCAACATTTCCCTAAATTTTCACCTCAATATCCTCAGCCTTAGTTGTAGCAGTAGTGGTGGCGGTATTGACTTTTAAAGAACAATCGGTAAGGAAGCCCTGGCCCTCGTTTGGATTTTTAAAGAAAAATATTAGAAATCCGGTCTGATTTTCATTTTAAATTCTGTTCGCTTTAGAATACATCTATTTATCAATAGCACTATTTGTCATCTTTATGTTTGATGTAAGACCCGTTCTGTGACAAAAACTTACTGTTGAAGGGTTGTCGGTAACCGCCTAGGAATAAACCTTTAATATTAAACTTCGTAGGGATAGGGCAATACCAGACTCGTGTAGAACATGAAATTATCTATTCGACAACATGAGGTTACAATTCCGTTTCTCTTCTTTGATTTCGAGGAAATATGTCTGGAGAAGTGGATTTCGAAATCCTAATGGTGTTATTCCAATATATGAACGAGGCTCTGATTGGATGGTCTATCAGTGTAATGGTCGGTATTGTGAAGTAGTGACATAAGTACACATTTAACTTGTTCAATTACATACTTATGGGTCAGTAGTTTTCCGGTCCTTCGAAATCGTCTTTTAATATTCCTCCAAGTACATTAGAGAGGCCCCCCTAGACTAAGGAGTTTCAGTTTTGGGGGGTGTTTGCCTCCTAAATTTTGAAAAAAAACGCTTTTTTTGCTATTTTCACTGAAAAATTCTATTTTGTATTCTCACCTCAAAAAATTAATAAAAAAGATGCTTTTAGACTTTCATAAATATATTTTACCCCCACCTACATTCTCGTGAAACTACCTAGAGTAATCATATTATTCACATCATATCAGCACTTTACGGCCATCTTTTTAAATGCTCTACAAAAACTGTTTGAATCATTTTGTAACCGTGTTTAATATACGTATGTGAACCTCTGTGGATTAATAGCAGTGGTATGGCTAGTCTAGCATTTTAGTGATTTAGCAGTAGGTTTAGTTAACTGGTAAATTTTTATTTTGAGACCCTGTCGTCAAAATCAAGTAAAAAGTTTTGTACTCGCATACGCAGGAGGTGTTCAGAATCCCTTCTTCCCAAAAAGGGATCCAAAAAATCCTACTTTGGACAATATTAAGATTTGAACATGAACCTATCATATTTATGCTTTTTCTTTCAGTTCATCGCTGCCTGTTTGGATCTCTTGATTTTTTCTTGTTTTACTTTCAGATATTGCCGCTTCTTTGAATGTTTTGAGACACTGATCTCCTTG